>NC_092157.1:15667228-15967228 GCF_045791955.1 Oncorhynchus clarkii lewisi | reverse complement strand
AGTCGCAAAAAAAGGAATTGTTTCTTATGCTGGGCATCATTCACAGCTGATAATATATAATTCACACGTGATAGACTAATATTGTCACCCATCAGACTGTTCTTGATTTAATCTTGTCTTTACATATACTAAATAATACAGTATATGTGTGAAATTTGTTTTGATTTAATATGGACCATTATCATGCATAGGGGCAGCGCGAAAAAACACATGTCATCTATGCACTTAAATAGCGAATGGAGGAAGCTTTTCCCATGGTTCATTTTCATGCCAGCCAGGTAGGCTATACTCCTGCTGTAAATATAAACAATGTGTTTAATATTAGGAAAGTTGAGAAATAAATATAGTAGGCCTATATGATGGGATCCTCCTATTTTTAGTAGAGGCCATCACTCTGTTTTCTCGCTCTGTTGCATAGCCTATAGAAATGTTGTGCAACATTAGCTCATGGGCTCTCATGAAGTGCTTGATCAGATTTTCAATTACATTTGCATTGATGTCAGAGTGATTAGAGGGACAATAGAGTGCTGAGTACCAGGCAGTTAGCAAGTTTGGTAGGCTACTAATGACCAGCAGCAGCATCAGAGCTTGGAGAAGCCTAATTATGTTACTGAACGGTCACATGGAAATGAACTGCCTTCATGACTCGTGACCGCGGGTGTGGCGGTAATACGGTCACCACAACAGCCCTAGTTATGAGTATTACAGGATAATGCATAAAGTGTCAATAAATAGGTTATAAAAGTTCTGCTGATTTATGAAGGTTCTCTCATGATCCACAGGTTACTGGGGTGTGAGAGGTGTTTAGATAGGTTGATGGACCTGCAAAGCTTGTGTTTGTGTGCATGTGTGTGTCTCAGAGCCAACATGATTTGGAGTAGTCCTACAGTAACTGAGACTACCCCAGCAGGTATTCCTCTTCTGTTTCCATGCTGGAGACCAGGGCTTGATTACAACCTGTTACAATGGTGCCAACATTTTGTGGCTGATCTTTCAGTGGGGGACTGGGTTGAATGTGTCAAAGATCTGACTGGGTCCAGCACCCCACGGTATGGCTTGTTATATTGTTGTATCAGAGACCTGACTGGGCCCAGCTCCCACGGTATGGCTTGTTATATTGTTGTATCAGAGACCTGACTGGGCCCAGCTCCCACGGTATGGCTTGTTATATTGTTGTATCAGAGACCTGACTGGGCCCAGCTCCCACGGTATGGCTTGTTATATTGTTGTATCAGAGACCTGACTGGGCCCAGCTCCCACGGTATGGCTTGTTATATTGTTGTATCAGAGACCTGACTGGGCCCAGCACCCACGGTATGGCTTGTTATATTGTTGTATCAGAGACCTGACTGGGCCCAGCACCCACGGTATGGCTTGTTATATTGTTGTATCAGAGACCTGACTGGGCCCAGCTCCCACGGTATGGCTTGTTATATTGTTGTATCAGAGACCTGACTGGGCCCAGCACCCACGGTATTGCTTGTTATATTGTTGTATCAGAGACCTGACTGGGCCCAGCTCCCACGGTATGGCTTGTTATATTGTTGTATCAGAGACCTGACTGGGCCCAGCACCCACGGTATGGCTTGTTATATTGTTGTATCAGAGACCTGACTGGGCCCAGCACCCACGGTATGGCTTGTTATATTGTTGTATCAGAGACCTGACTAGGCCCAGCTCCCACGGTATGGCTTGTTATATTGTTGTATCAGAGACCTGACTGGGCCCAGCTCCCACAGTTTGGCTTGTTATATTGTTGTATCAGAGACCTGACTGGGCCCAGCTCCCACGGTATGGCTTGTTATATTGTTGTATCAGAGACCTGACTGGGCCCAGCTCCCACGGTATGGCTTGTTATATTGTTGTATCAGAGACCTGACTGGGCCCAGCACCCACGGTATTGCTTGTTATATTGTTGTATCAGAGACCTGACTGGGCCCAGCTCCCACGGTATGGCTTGTTATATTGTTGTATCAGAGACCTGACTGGGCCCAGCTCCCACGGTATGGCTTGTTATATTGTTGTATCAGAGACCTGACTGGGCCCAGCACCCACTGTATGGCTTGTTATATTGTTGTATCAGAGACCTGACTGGGCCCAGCACCCACGGTATGGCTTGTTATATTGTTGTATCAGAGACCTGACTGGGCCCAGCTCCCACGGTATGGCTTGTTATATTGTTGTATCAGAGACCTGACTGGGCCCAGCACCCACGGTATGGCTTGTTATATTGTTGTATCAGAGACCTGACTGGGCCCAGCACCCACGGTATGGCTTGTTATATTGTTGTATCAGAGACCTGACTGGGCCCAGCTCCCACGGTATGGCTTGTTATATTGTTGTATCAGAGACCTGACTGGGCCCAGCACCCACGGTATGGCTTGTTATATTGTTGTATCAGAGACCTGACTGGGCCCAGCACCCACGGTATGGCTTGTTATATTGTTGTATCAGAGACCTGACTGGGCCCAGCTCCCACGGTATGGCTTGTTATATTGTTGTATCAGAGACCTGACTGGGCCCAGCACCCACTGTATGGCTTGTTATATTGTTGTATCAGAGACCTGACTGGGCCCAGCACCCACGGTATGGCTTGTTATATTGTTGTATCAGAGACCTGACTGGGCCCAGCTCCCACGGTATGGCTTGTTATATTGTTGTATCAGAGACCTGACTGGGCCCAGCATCCACGGTATGGCTTGTTATATTGTTGTATCAGAGACCTGACTGGGCCCAGCACCCACGGTATGGCTTGTTATATTGTTGTATCAGAGACCTGACTGGGCCCAGCACCCACGGTATGGCTTGTTATATTGTTGTGTTTGTGTACTAAGGAACATGTAAATAAAGACACTTTCTTTAGGTTGAGGTCTTTCATCAAGGTAAGTGTATCCATTCAAAGTTGGCTTTAGTGGGAGTGACCATATAATTATATGGGAGTGACCTGACTGAGTAAAGTATTTGTCATCAGACTATGTCCTTTGCTAGCAAAAAATATTTCCCCTTGTCCTCATTTACAACAACTACCTGGGGAATATTTACAGGGGAAGAGTTAACACAGCCGCATAGTAATAATTATGGCTAAACCCCACCCATTCCCACAATTTATTTTCTTAAAATGTTATTTTAACCTGACCTTAACCTTAACCCTAACCTTAACCACAATGATAACATTATGCCTAACCCTAACCTTAAATGAACACCAATACATTTTTTTTCATACATTTTTATGATATAGACAACTTTGAATTTGTGGCTGCGCTATCTAGTGGAAACCATTCCCCTTGGCCTCAAGGGAGAAAAACACAACAGCTCCTACCTTCCAGCTAGCTAATTAGCAAAGGACATAGCTAGCAAGCGAACAACAGGTCCTACCTTCCAGCTAGCTAATTAACAAAGGACATAGCTAGCAAGCTAAATGCTCCACCAAGAAGAAGAAAGACTACATCCTTAAAATATGTGGTCGATATGTGTTGCGCTTGTGTGGAATACTATCCCAATGAGAGTTACAAACACAATCTCTTTATTGCCAAGACTCATTGGGGAAGATGTTTTGGGGGATTAAGGTTATGATTAGGTAAGAGTTATGATTATGGTCAAGGTTAGGGTAAGGGCAGGGGTTAAATCAAATCACATTTGAATGGTCACATTAACACATGTTTAGCAGATGTTATTGCGGGTGTAGTGAAATGCTTGTGTTCCTAGCTCCAACAGTGCAGCAGTATCTAACAGTGCAGTAGTATCTAAACATTATTCACAACAATACATACATCTAAAAGTAAAATAATGAAATATATAAATATTACATTGAGCAATGTTTGAGTGGCATTGCCTAAATACAGTAGAATATGACACAGTATATACAGTACATATGAGATGAGAAAAGCAGTATGTAAACATTATTTAAACATTATTAAAGTGACTAGTGATTCCATGTCTATGTTTATAGGGCAGCAGCTTCTAAGGTGCATGCTTGTGTAACCAGGTGGAAGGCAGCTAGTGATGGCTATTTAACAGTCTGATGGCCTTGAGATAGAGTCTCTCGAGAGAGTCTCTCGGTCCCAGTTTTGATGCCCCTGTACTGACCTCGCCTTCTGGATGATAGCAGGGTGAACAGGCCCCGGCTCGGGTGGTTGATGTCCTTAATGATCTTTTTGGCCTTCCTGTGACATTGGGTGCTGTAGGTGTCCTGGAGGTGGTTCCCCTAAACCCTAACCCTAAGGTTAAGGTTAGGGTTTAGGGCAGGGACGTACCAATGATCCCAGATAGCACAACAGAAAAACGATTAGGGGTAATGTGAATAACGTGACTTCACTAAACCATTAGAACGTTTCTGCAACTAACTCCCCCTAACAAGCAACGTTTGAAATATGTTCTACCCTCTTGTGGCTTTGAGTCAGTGACTCTTATCACGAAGCATGTCTATATCATATTCAACATAGTGGGTATGTCACATTTGACATTGGTGATTATGACACACAGTTATGCCACATTAATTAACACTTTATAAAGCATGACATATGGTTATAGATGCTTTGTAATACATTTATGTAGTACTTATGAAGGCCTTATGAAGGATCTATGAAGCCTTTATAAGCTGAATGTTATTGGAAGCGGGACCCAAAACACATAAATGCTGTGGTATTACGCTACATTTGCAGTAAATTAAGTACATTCATGATGTCCTATAGTTTATGCTGTTTGTTACAGTTTTTGACGATTGCTGACACACTGAAGGTGAATGCTGAGGCTAAAGCGTCAAAACCTTAACTTTTGTAACCCTGCCTTAAACAGAGGCACCAAAAGTACAAACACATTTTCTGCTTTCCACTTTGTTTGCAGTTCTGCAACACACTTTGCACTTTGTTTGCACTTTGTTTACAATTCTGCAAAACACTTGCAAAACACTACACACTGTTTCTTACATTAGACACTTCGATCAAGAATGAAATCTCTTGCAATCATTGGAAAACACTTCTATTCAAAATACGAAACATACCTGAAATTGTCAACACCCACACACACACACACACACACACACACACACCCACCCACACACACACACACACACACACACACACACACACACACACACACACACACACACACACACACACACACACACACACACACACACATGAAAACATTTATACAGTAATTGAACACCAATTAGTCTGAGCCTCAGCACTGCAAATAGACCTCCGGTAAGATCCCCTCTTTTGTGAGAACTTTCCAAACATGGAGGCAGTGAGAGCGAGAGGAAGAGGAAGAGGGAGAGTAGTAGGAGGAGGACAAGAACAAAGAAGGGGACCAGGCAACGGAGACATATTTCCGATGACATTAGGGCCACTTTGGTGGACCATGTCATAAATCATGGCCTGACGACGAGGGATGCGGAGAGTCCAGCCTACACGGTAGCATCCATAATACGGACATTTAGGCTGGAGAACAGGTATGTCTTCAACTTTCTACACTAGACTGTATGTATGTAATCGTTGCACATCATTCTGCATCACAATACAATGTATGTCCTACAATATTAGGTCTATGCTCCCCAGTGCCTGTAGCTTGTAGTTTTGACTGAATGTGTCTGACCCATCCCTCCCCATCCTTGTGTGAAAATGTAGACATTGTAGTTCTGTGTTTTGAGTTACACCATATTGACGGTACAGTGTATGCATTTTCTGTTACAGAGAGTCCTGGACTTTGATGCAGCTGCACAGCCTCATGAGTTCATTTTCATTGATGAACCAGGCGTCGGGGCCGAAATGTTATAGGACAAAGAGCCGTTGTGAATGTCCCTGGGCAGCGCGGGGGAAATATCACCGTGTGAACCGCCATTAGTCTGCAAGGAGTTCTCTATCACCATGCCACCCTAGGTCCCTACAGTACTGCACACATAATCATATTTCTGGATGTACTATATAATGCAGTTGTACAGGGCGGACCAGAGCAGCCCAGGTTTGTGGTCATCTGGGATAATGTTGGTTTCCACCGAGCTGCTCTGGTCAGGGACTGGTTCACCAACCACAATAACTTCACAGTTGTATACTTGCCCCCTTACTCCCCATATCTCAATCCGATTGAGGAATTCTTTTTGGCTTGGAGTTGGAAAGTGTATGACCACCAACCACATGCACGCCTTCTCTTCTGCAAGCAACGGAAGAGGCAGGCGGAGACATTGAGGTGGGGTCAGTCCAAGGATGGATATGGGGCAAGGAAATATTTTCCCTGTTGCCTAGCCAGGGTTGACACTGCTTGTGATGTGGATGAGGTGATGTGGCCAGACCCTAACAGAAGGCGGGATCCATAAACCATCCACCCCATCCCTTACAATCCCTTACAATGATATGTTTTGTTTACCATTGCACTGTAATTTTACGGTAATTAATATTGTTTCCGTGAGTTTACAGTAACATATTGTATTGATTACTGTACTGTAATTCTACTTTTTAAAGTTGTTTTGTTGTTGTTGTTAATAACCTGCAATGGAAAAAAATAAGCTGTATATTTTTTTTTCTGAAGCCTTTCTACTTTTGTGTTCATTGAAATGTGAGTAGATGTACTGTACTGGACAATCTTTCACAGAAAGAAGCCTGTATGAGAAAATCAAAAAGGTATACGAAGTACTAAAGACAGCAGTGTTTTGTATAGAGTACATCAATGTGTTGTTGCTGCTTTGAAAGAGTCATTTACAGTTTTTTACAATCCCTTTGGCACTAATTTCAGAACCTTGTGATCATTTTTCAATACTCTAGACACAAAACTCAAAACAGTCATCACTTGTAACACAGGCTGTCCAATGTTCAAAACATTTCAGTGTGCATTCATATCTTTAAACAATCCTTGCACTTGCAGAATCATTGGTTCAAATAACAAATGTATCATGAAATACCATAGTTTCACTATGTTGTTGTTCGTTCAATCATTAAATATTGTAGTACAAAATATGTGATATATGTTTCATTGTGGTACTACCTGTAAATACATCACTGTAAAATGACTAGTAAAGAGAATACTACAGACACAGTGGAATCATTGAACAACATCTGAAATGTATTGATGAAATACAATAAAATCACTCATAGGTTTCTCTGAATCAAAGCAAAAATAATTAGCTACAAAAAAAGAAAAAAACTACAGTAAAACATCAACTGCAGTGTTCCTCACCTGGCTTACTGTAAAACATCAACTGCAGTGTTCCTCACCTGGCTTACTGTAAAACATCAACTGCAGTGTTCCTCACCTGGCTTACTGTAAAAAGCAAAACAAAGGATTGATTACTGTACTTCTATATTTCCATCAACGCTGTCTTGTGGATTTGGCCGTAGGTTTTCATTCACATCACAATGGATGTTTTCATTAGACAAACATCTTGGGAAGAATTTTCGGGCATGGTGAATCCAGGCCTGACACTGGTCTGCCGTGATGTCATTGCATGCATCATCCATGGCCTGGAGAAGGGTGGCTTGTTCATGAGGGTGCCTATCATATACAGTGGGGAGAACAAGTATTTGATACACTGCCGATTTTGCAGGTTTTCCTACTTACAAAGCATGTAGAGGTCTGTAATTTTTATCATAGGTACACTTCAACTGTGAGAGACGGAATCTAAAACTAAAATCCAGAAAATCACATTGTCTGATTTTTAAGTAATTAATTTGCATTTTATTGCATGACATAAGTATTTGATCACCTACCAACCAGTAAGAATTCCGGCTCTCACAGACCTGTTAGTTTTTCTTTAAGAATCCCTCCTGTTCTCCACTCATTACCTGTATTAACTGCACCTGTTTGAACTCGTTACCTGTATAAAAGACACCTGTCCACCCACTCAATCAAACAGACTCCAACCTCTCCACAATGGCCAAGACCAGAGAGCTGTGTAAGGACATCAGGGATGAAATTGTAGACCTGCACAAGGCTGGGAAGGGCTACAGGACAATAGGCAAGCAGCTTGGTGAGAGGGCAACAACAGTTGGCGCAATTATTAGAAAATAGTTCAAGATGACAGTCAATCACCCTCGGTCTGGGGCTCCATGCAAGATCTCACCTCGTGAGATGTGATTTTCTTGATTTATGTGTTAGATTCCGTCTCTCACAGTTGAATTGTACCTATGATAAAAATGACAGACCTCTACATGTTTTGTAAGTATGAAAACCTGCAAAATCGGCAGTGTATCAAATACGTGTTCTCCCCACTGTACCTTCCACCTACACGTGGAGAAAAAAATCCTAAATCGGGTTTTAGGAAAGGAGAGTATGGGGGTAAGTACAGGGTGGTAAATTGTGGATGGGCCTGAAACCATGCTTGCACCATTTGAACATGGTGGAACCTGACATTATTCCACACAATGACATAGGTCAATGACATAGGTCTGCAATGACACAGCTCTACAGACCTGATTTAGCCCATCAAGGAAGGTTACATTCGAAAAGCGAATCATGTGGCTGCCTGCAACTCAATATATAGAGTAGAGAGCTTTAGTTAGAACGGGCAAGATGCGTAATCTAAGCAACTTTGACCGTGGTATGATTGTTGATGCCACACATGGTTATTCCAGCATCTCAGAAACAGCTGCCCTCCTGGGATTTTTATGCACTACAGTCTCTAGAGTTTACAGAGAATGATACGATAAACAAAACACACTCAGTGAAAGGCATTTCTGTGGGAAAAAACAACTTGTTAATGAGAGAGGTCAGAGGAGAATATCCAGACTCATTCAAGCTAACAGAAAGGCCACAAATGCTCAAATAACAGCTGTTTAAAACAGTGGTGTGCAGAAGGGCATCTCTTAACATACAACACCATGAATAATTCAGGCTGTTGTGGAGGCAAAAGGGGGTCCTACCCAGTACTAGATAGGTGTACCTAATAAAGTGGCCGGTGAGTGTACAGTAATGTCAAATCTGAAAACAAGGTCTGGAAAAGTGGTACATGAGACCATAGAAACAGTGTGATAAAGAATGATGATGAAATATTACATACATAGTGGTTCAGTCAAAGTGGTTCATGTTCCACGGTAATTGGTGTCAATGGATCTTGTTATCCTGAAACTTTCATGATCTAAACATGGAATATTGTTTGTCAGTTTCCATAAAACTATGCATTAAGAGTAATGCAACAGTTACTTATCATTTTGAGCAGCTGTATCAATAGACAGTCATCTCAGATATAATGTGTGAATTGCATTTTGAAATGGTAATACTTTAATGTTAAGTTGGGTTATTTTGAACAGGTGATTTTAGTTCAATGAACAAATGATCTTAGCTTTATGTGTATTATATCCAAGCAATTGGAAAAAGTGTTAAAGTTGTGAAAAATGTGCATTTTGATCAAATCAAATTTTAGTTGTCACATACACATGGTTAGCAGATGTTAATGCGAGTGTAGCGAAATGCTTGTGCTTCTAGTTCCGACAATGCAGTAATAACCAACGAGTAATCTAACCTATCAATTTCACAACAACTACCTTATACACGCAAGTGTAAAGGTATGAAGAATATGTACATAAAAATATATGAATGAGTGATGGTACAGAACAGCATAGGCAAGATGCAGTAGATGGTATCGAGTACAGTATATACATATGAGATGAGTAATGTAGGGTATGTAAACATTGTATGAAGTGGCATTGTTTAAAGTGGCTAGTGATACATTTTTCCATACATTTTTCCATTGTTAAAGTGGCTGGAGTTGAGTCAGTGTGTTGGCAGCAGCCACTCAATGTTAGTGGTGGTTGTTTAACAGTCTGATGGCCTTGAGATAGAAGCTGTTTTTAAGTCTCTCGGTCCCTGCTTTGATGCACCTGTACTGACCTCGCCTTCTGGATGATAGCGGGGTGAACAGGCAGTTGCTCGGGTGGTTGTTGTCCTTGATGATCTTTATGGCCTCGGGTGGTGTAGGTGTCCTGGAGGGCAGGTAGTTTGCCCCCGGTGATGCGTTGTGCAGACCTCACTACCCTCTGGAGAGCCTTACGGTTGTGGGCGGAGCAGTAGCCGTACCAGGCGGTGATACAGCCCGACAGGATGCTCTCGATTGTGCATCTGTAAAAGTTTGTGAGTGCTTTTGGTGACAAGCCAAATTTCTTTAGCCTCCTGAGGTTGAAGAGGCGTTGCTGCGCCTTTTTCACCACGCTGTCTGTGTGGATGGACCAATTCAGTTTGTCTGTGATGTGTATGCCGAGAAACTTAAGACTTACTACCCTCTCCACTACTGTCCCATCGATGTAGATAGGGGGGTGCTCCCTCTGCTGTTTCCTGAAGTCCACCATCATATCCTTTGTTTTGTTGACGTTGAGTGTGAGGTTATTTTCCTGACACCACACTCCGAGGGCCCTCACCTCCTCCCTGTAGTCCGCAGGTTTTGGTAGCAGGCCGTGTCAGTGGCACTGTATTGTCCTCAGAGCGGGCAAAGAAGTTGTTTAGTCTGTCTGGGAGCAAGACATCCTGGTCCGCGACTGGGCTGGTTTTCTTTTTGTAATCCGTGATTGACTGTAGACCCTGCCACATACCTCTTGTGCCTGAGCCGTTGAATTGCGACTCTACTTTGTTTCTATACTGACTCTTAGCTTGTTTGATTGCCTTGCGGAGGTAATAGCTACACTGTTTGTATTCGGTCATGTTACCGGTCACCTTGCCCTGATTAAAAGCAGTGGTTCGCGCTATCAGTTTCGTGCGAATGCTGCCATCAATCCACGGTTTCTGGTTTGGGAGTGTTGTTAGAGCCGATTTGGACATATTTGCATAAAAGACTGAACATACCGAGCTCCATGTACATTTGTGTAAATATAGTAAATATTAATGTACATGATGAAATATTAGGTACGTACCGTTATGATTTATATTTACCTGATTGAGATATATTCATTTGTTATTGTAATTCAGTTTTTGTCCCTTCCCTCTTGCCCATTCATTGTATTGTGGTAAGTGTGTTAGGATAAAGGCAGGAAGTCCTTGCTAGATGCGGGAGCGGTATAGTTTTTTGACCATACAGACATACAGACATACAGACATACAGACAGGTCATATTATGTATTTTCCATATGCTTTAAGTTGATTGGAGAATCATTTCTTTGTTAGATATAAGAATAATAAATATCCCTGGATGTCATTGAATGTTTGGCCTGAGTGTGGACTGTATGCGTACCAAACAACCCCGCTTCAGGCCTGGGCAGTGGCTATGGTAAAGAGGAAAGGAAGCCATTACAAATGTTTTAATAGTTGCTGTGGGTACGACATCGCCGATGCACTTGCTAATAAACTCGCTCACCGAATCAGCGTATTCGTCAATGTTGTTGTTTGACGCCATGCAGAACATATCCCAGTCCACATGATCGAAGTAATCTTGAAGCGTGAAATCAGATTGGTCGGACCAGCGTTGAAAAGACCTGAGCATGGGAGCTTCCTGTTTTAGTTTCTGTCTATAGGCTGGAGGCAACAAAATGGAGTCGTGGTCAGCTTTTCCGAAAGGAGGGTGGGGGAGGGCCTTATATGCGTCGCGGAAGTTAGAATAACAATGATCCAGGGTTTTACCAGCCCTGGTTGCACAATCGATATACTGATAGAATTTAGGGATTCTTGTTTTCAGATTGGCCTTGTTAAAATCCCCAGCTACAATGAATGCAGCCTCAGGATATGTGGTTTCCAGTTTACATAGAGTCAAATGAAGTTCGTTCAGGGCCAGTGATGTGTCTGCTTGGGGGGGAATATATGCGGATGTGATTATAATCAAAGAGAATTCTCTTGGTAGATAATGCTGTCGACATTTGATGGTGAGGAATTATATGTCAGGTGAACAGAAGGACTTGAGTTCCTGTATGTTGTTATGATCACACCATGTCTCGTTAATCATAAGGCATACCCCCCCCGCCCCTCTTCTTACCAGAAAGATGCTTGTTTCTGTCGGGGCGATGCGTGAAGAAACCAGCTGGCTGTACCGACTCTGATAGCGTGTCTCGAGTGAACCATGTTTCCGTGAAGCAAAGAACGTTACAGTCTCTTATGTCTCTCTGGAATGCTACCCTTGATTGGATTTCATCTACCTTTTTGTCAAGAGACTGGACATTGGCGAGTAGTATGCTCGGGAGCGGTGTGCGATGTGCCCGTCTCCGGAGCCTTACCAGAAGACCACTTCGTCTGCCTCTTTTACGGCGTCCTTGTTTTGGTTTGCGGGCTGGGATCCGATCCATTGCCCTGCGTGGTGGGCGAAACAGAGGATCCGCTTTGGGGAAGTCGTATTCCTGGTCGTAATGATGGTGAGTTGACGTTGCTCTTATATCCAATAGTTCCTCCCGACTGTATATAATAAAACCTAAGATTACCTGGGGTACCAATTATTGGTTGTAAGTTTTGTGTCTAGAGTTGTGTCTAGAGTTTTGTAAAATGACATCAAGGTTCCGAAATTAGTGCCAGAGTGATTGTAAAAAATTGTAAATGGTGCATGTATGTATAATTTTGTTGCAAAAATGCCACTTTGAAAAAGGATTGTTAGGTTTTGATTGCAGAGTTTCATTTTGACATAGAAATAAAATGTTTATCTCCAAGTGTTGTGTCTTATTTGGCTTGTGTGTAGAGTTTTGACACAATGAGCCAAATTCCGCAACAAGTGTATAAGCAATCGCAAGAAACTGTAATACAATATATTAGGATAAATATATCAAAATAGATAGAAAGTGATTGATAATGTGATGATGCAGGTCCAGGGGTCGGACTGACTCATACTGTTTGGCTCATGAGAAACACCCACATTTCTATCATTACGTTTCACATTTTCTGAGTTCAACGCTAAAGTGATCTGAAGTGATCCGAAGTGATCCGAAGTGATCCGAAGTGATCCGAAGTGATCCGAAGTGTTCTGAAGTGTTCTGAAGTGATCTAAAGTGTGCCGAAGTGTGCCGAAGTGATCCGAAGTGTTCTGAAGTGATCTGCCGTGTTCTGAAGTGTGCCGAAGTGATCCGAAGTGTTCTGAAGTGATCTGAAGTGATCTGCCGTGTTCTGAAGTGATCCGAAGTGTTCTGAAGTGATCTGAAGTGATCTGCCGTGTTCTGAAGTGATCCGAAGTGATCCGAAGCGTTCTGAAGTGATCTGCCGTGTTCGGAAGTGTTCTGAAGTCATTGCAGGCAATCTCAACGCTGTGCATTGGAGGGAAGTCATCCTCCTCCCTCATGTGGTACCTTTCCTGCAGGCTCATCCTGACATGACCCTCCAGCATGACAATGCCACCAGCCATTAAGCATTCTTGGCATACAACACAAAGTTTATGAATTTTATCAAAGCTTTCCTGGCCAATTTGCTGAATAGCCACATTTAGTAATTGTGAAACAATTTCAATATAGAAGTGCTTTATTTGCTGTTCCATTGTGGAACTTGATATCACGCTCATTGGAATTGAATTTGCTTCTTTCTCTTTCTGTTAACTTCTAATTTTTCTAACTTAATTGACCTCTCCCTTTTACAAATGATCTCTCTCTCTCTCCCCATCTGTCTTTCTATCTCTCTCTGTCTCTTTCTCAAACACAAACTTTCTCTCTCAGAGTGAGAGATCTTGTCACAGATCAGTATAACCTGACTGATCAATTTCCAGGGTTAGGGTTAGTTAGCATAACCAGTCTGTTTGTGGTGACTGATCCATTTCCAGGGATACGGTTAGGGTTAGTTAGCATAACCAGTCTGTTTGTGGTGACTGATCCATTTCCAGGGATACGGTTAGGGTTAGTTAGTATAACCAGTCTGTTTGTGGTGACTGATCCATTTCCAGGGATACGGTTAGGGTTAGTTAGTATAACCAGTCTGTTTGTGGTGACTGATCCATTTCCAGGGATACGGTTAGGGTTAGTTAGTATAACCAGTCTGTTTGTGGTGACTGATCCATTTCCAGGGATACGGTTAGGGTTAGTTAGTATAACCAGTCTGTTTGTGGTGACTGATCCATTTCCAGGGATACGGTTAGGGTTAGTTAGTATAACCAGTCTGTTTGTGGTGACTGATCCATTTCCAGGGATACGGTTAGGGTTAGTTAGCATAACCAGTCTGTTTGTGGTGACTGATCCATTTCCAGGGATACGGTTAGGGTTAGTTAGCATAACCAGTCTGTTTGTGGTGACTGATCCATTTCCAGGGATACGGTTAGGGTTAGTTAGTATAACCAGTCTGTTTGTGGTGACTGATCCATTTCCAGGGATACGGTTAGGGTTAGTTAGCATAACCAGTCTGTTTGTGGTGACTGATCCATTTCCAGGGATACGGTTAGGGTTAGTTAGCATAACCAGTCTGTTTGTGGTGACTGATCCATTTCCAGGGATACGGTTAGGGTTAGTTAGTATAACCAGTCTGTTTGTGGTGACTGATCCATTTCCAGGGATACGGTTAGGGTTAGTTAGTATAACCAGTCTGTTTGTGGTGACTGATCCATTTCCAGGGATACGGTTAGGGTTAGTTAGTATAACCAGTCTGTTTGTGGTGACTGATCCATTTCCAGGGATACGGTTAGGGTTAGTTAGTATAACCAGTCTGTTTGTGGTGACTGATCCATTTCCAGGGATACGGTTAGGGTTAGTTAGCATAACCAGTCTGTTTGTGGTGACTGATCCATTTCCAGGGATACGGTTAGGGTTAGTTAGCATAACCAGTCTGTTTGTGGTGACTGATCCATTTCCAGGGATACGGTTAGGGTTAGTTAGTATAACCAGTCTGTTTGTGGTGACTGATCCATTTCCAGGGATACGGTTAGGGTTAGTTAGCATAACCAGTCTGTTTGTGGTGACTGATCCATTTCCAGGGATACGGTTAGGGTTAGTTAGCATAACCAGTCTGTTTGTGGTGACTGATCCATTTCCAGGGATACGGTTAGGGTTAGTTAGTATAACCAGTCTGTTTGTGGTGACTGATCCATTTCCAGGGATACGGTTAGGGTTAGTTAGTATAACCAGTCTGTTTGTGGTGACTGATCCATTTCCAGGGATACGGTTAGGGTTAGTTAGTATAACCAGTCTGTTTGTGGTGACTGATCCATTTCCAGGGATACGGTTAGGGTTAGTTAGTATAACCAGTCTGTTTGTGGTGACTGATCCATTTCCAGGGATACGGTTAGGGTTAGTTAGTATAACCAGTCTGTTTGTGGTGACTGATCCATTTCCAGGGATACGGTTAGGGTTAGTTAGTATAACCAGTCTGTTTGTGGTGACTGATCCATTTCCAGGGATACGGTTAGGGTTAGTTAGTATAACCAGTCTGTTTGTGGTGACTGATCCATTTCCAGGGATACGGTTAGGGTTAGTTAGTATAACCAGTTTGTTTGTGGTGACTGATCCATTTCCAGGGATACGGTTAGGGTTAGTTAGCATAACCAGTCTGTTTGTGGTGACTGATCCATTTCCAGGGATACGGTTAGGGTTAGTTAGTATAACCAGTCTGTTTGTGGTGACTGATCCATTTCCAGGGATACGGTTAGGGTTAGTTAGTATAACCAGTCTGTTTGTGGTGACTGATCCATTTCCAGGGATACGGTTAGGGTTAGTTAGTATAACCAGTCTGTTTGTGGTGACTGATCCATTTCCAGGGATACGGTTAGGGTTAGTTAGCATAACCAGTCTGTTTGTGGTGACTGATCCATTTCCAGGGATACGGTTAGGGTTAGTTAGTATAACCAGTCTGTTTGTGGTGACTGATCCATTTCCAGGGATACGGTTAGGGTTAGTTAGCATAACCAGTCTGTTTGTGGTGACTGATCCATTTCCAGGGATACGGTTAGGGTTAGTTAGTATAACCAGTCTGTTTGTGGTGACTGATCCATTTCCAGGGATACGGTTAGGGTTAGTTAGTATAACCAGTCTGTTTGTGGTGACTGATCCATTTCCAGGGATACGGTTAGGGTTAGTTAGTATAACCAGTCTGTTTGTGGTGACTGATCCATTTCCAGGGATACGGTTAGGGTTAGTTAGTATAACCAGTCTGTTTGTGGTGACTGATCCATTTCCAGGGATACGGTTAGGGTTAGTTAGTATAACCAGTCTGTTTGTGGTGACTGATCCATTTCCAGGGATACGGTTAGGGTTAGTTAGTATAACCAGTCTGTTTGTGGTGACTGATCCATTTCCAGGGATACGGTTAGGGTTAGTTAGTATAACCAGTCTGTTTGTGGTGACTGATCCATTTCCAGGGATACGGTTAGGGTTAGTTAGTATAACCAGTCTGTTTGTGGTGACTGATCCATTTCCAGGGATACGGTTAGGGTTAGTTAGTATAACCAGTCTGTTTGTGGTGACTGATCCATTTCCAGGGATACGGTTAGGGTTAGTTAGCATAACCAGTCTGTTTGTGGTGACTGATCCATTTCCAGGGATACGGTTAGGGTTAGTTAGCATAACCAGTCTGTTTGTGGTGACTGATCCATTTCCAGGGATACGGTTAGGGTTAGTTAGTATAACCAGTCTGTTTGTGGTGACTGATCCATTTCCAGGGATACGGTTAGGGTTAGTTAGTATAACCCGTTTGTGTGATCCATCTCCAGGTACACAGCGGTGGTGATGCCTGTCCTCTACAACACCACACACAGCTCCAGGAAGCGGGTCTCGGTCATGATCGCGACAGTGTGGATCCTGGCCTTTGCTGTATCCTGCCCCCTGCTGTTCGGATTTAACACATCAGGTGAGACACGTGAGTACAGGTGAGACACACCCACACCCCCTCGCGCCAACACAGTTTGAAATTAACCACTATCCAGTGATGGAAAACTGCCTCCCTAGCCAGTGAGTCAGTTCTTGATTGTAGTGAATTATCTCTATTACTCAGTGTGTGTTGTTTCTCTCCATATGTCAATTAAGTGTAGGTGTTACGGTTTTCTTCTATCTCCTCCTCTGACAAGGAGGTGTAGCAAGGATCGGACCAAAATGCGGCGTAGTTGGTGTTCATGTTCTTTAATGAAGGAAAAACTCAAACATGAACATAATACAAAACAACAAACGTGAGAAAACCTAAACAACCTATCTGGTGAACAAACAAACACAGAGACAGGAACAATCACCCAAGAAACACTCAAAGAATATGGCTGCCTAAATATGGTTCCCAATCAGAGACAACGTTAAACACCTGCCTCTGATTGAGAACCACTCCAGAAAGCCATAGACTATGCTAGATACCCCCACTAAGCCACAAACCCAATACCTAACAAAAACCCCAAGACAAAACACACCACATACAAAACCCATGTCACACCCTGGCCTGACCACATTAATAAAGAAAACACAAAATACTAAGACCAGGGCGTGACACCAGGCTTTTTCAGAAATTCACCAATTTGTTCACACCAATGTTAGGTCTATGGGGTAATCTATCAGTCTCATTATAATAAACTATATTAAAATCCCCACCAACTATAATCTGACTGGATGGATATTTTCTCAGAGTGATTTGTGATAAGTGATTTGGAGGACTAGAACAGGATCCATACACATTACACAACACAAAGAATCTGTCCATGTGATTGATGACCGCTACTAGCCAATGTCCATTGGTGTCCATGTGAGTAAACAAAAATGTCCCTTTGAAATTATGTGGTAAAATTGCAACCCCAGCTGCATGATTAGTCCCGTGGACAAGAAAATGTCACTGCCCCGCTGATTTTTATTAATCTATATTTCGTATTCGTATTTTTTTTTAGGTACAATTTTAAAAAAAGAATTGAACTGCATTGTTGGGCTTGTAAGTAAGCATTTCACCTGTCGTATTCAGCGCATTTTATTTGATTGCATTTTCCCCAAAACGAAAGTCCTCTTTGCATGAATGTGTTTCTTGAATGAATATAAGATCTGCGTTACAATCGTAAAAAAAAGAAGCTTTCCTCTTCAACCGGTTTCGTATCCCCCTGGCATTGATTGACATAAACTTCATGTCCATATACACAAAATAGAAAGGAAAATCCTATGCTCTCTCAACTCTCCCCTCTCTATAAAAAGTTGCTTCATATACAGTACCATTCCAAAGTTTGGACACACCTACTCATTCAAGGGTTTTTCTTTATTTTTACTACTTTCTACATTGTAGAATAACAGTGAAGACATCAAAATGATTAAATAACACATATGGAATCATGTAGTAACCAAAAAAGTTTTAAACAAATAATCAAAATATATTTTATATTTGAGATTCTTCAAAGTAGCCACTCTTTGCCTTGATGACAGCTTTGCACACTATTGGCATTCTCTCAATCATTTTCATGAGGTAGTCACCTGGAATGCATTTCATTTAACAGGTGTGCCTTATTAAAAGTGAATTTGTTGAATTTCCTTCCTTCTTAATGCGTTTAAGCCAATCAGTTGTGTTGTGATAAGGTAGGGGTGGTATACAGAAGACAGCCCTATTTGGTAAAAGATCAAGTCCATATTATGGCAAAAACAGCAAAAATAAGCAAAGAGAAACGACAATACATCATTACTTGAAGACAAGAAGGTCAGTCAATTTGGAAGGTGTCAAGAACTTTGAAAGTTTCTTCAAGTCCAGTTGCAAAAACCATCAAGAGCCATGATGAAACTGTCTCTCATGAGGACTGCCACAGCAATGACCCAGAGTTACCTGTCTCTCATGAGGACCACCACAGGAATGGCCCAGAGTTACCTGTCTCTCATGAGGACCTCCACAGGAATGACCCAGAGTTACCTGTCTCTCATGAGGACCACCACAGGAATGGCCCAGAGTTACCTGTCTCTCATGAGGACCACCACAGGAATGACCCAGAGTTACCTGTCTCTCATGAGGACCACCACAGGAATGACCCAGAGTTACCTGTCTCTCATGAGGACCACCACAGGAATGGCCCAGAGTTACCTGTCTCTCATGAGGACCACCACAGGAATGGCCCAGAGTTACCTGTCTCTCATGAGGACCACCACAGGAATGACACAGAGTTACCTGTCTCTCATGAGGACCTCCACAGGAATGACCCAGAGTTACCTGTCTCTCATGAGGACCACCACAGGAATGGAAGACCCAGAGTTACCTGTCTCTCATGAGGACCACCACAGGAATGGAAGACCCAGAGTTACCTGTCTCTCATGAGGACCTCCACAGGAAAGGAAGACCCAGAGTTACCTGTCTCTCATGAGGACCTCCACAGGAATGGAAGACCTAGAGTTACCTGTCTCTCATGAGGACCTCCACAGGAATGGAAGACCTAGAGTTACCTGTCTCTCATGAGGACCTCCACAGGAATGGAAGACCTAGAGTTACCTGTCTCTCATGAGGACCTCCACAGGAAAGGAAGACCCAGAGTTACCTGTCTCTCATGAGGACCTCCACAGGAAAGGAAGACCCAGAGTTACCTGTCTCTCATGAGGACCTCCACAGGAAAGGAAGACCCAGAGTTACCTGTCTCTCATGAGGACCACCACAGGAATGACCCAGAGTTACCTGTCTCTCATGAGGACCTCCACAGGAATGGAAGACCCAGAGTTACCTGTCTCTCATGAGGACCTCCACAGGAAAGGAAGACCCAGAGTTACCTGTCTCTCATGAGGACCACCACAGGAATGGAAGACCTAGAGTTACCTGTCTCTCATGAGGACCTCCACAGGAAAGGAAGACCCAGAGTTACCTGTCTCTCATGAGGACCACCACAGGAATGGAAGACCCAGAGTTACCTGTCTCTCATGAGGACCACCACAGGAATGGAAGACCCAGAGTTACCTGTCTCTCATGAGGACCTCCACAGGAAAGGAAGACCCAGAGTTACCTGTCTCTCATGAGAACCACCACAGGAATGGAAGACCCAGAGTTACCTGTATCTCATGAGGACCTCCACAGGAATGGAAGACCTAGAGTTACCTGTCTCTCATGAGGACCTCCACAGGAAAGGAAGACCCAGAGTTACCTGTCTCTCATGAGGACCACCACAGGAATGGAAGACCCAGAGTTACCTGTCTCTCATGAGGACCACCACAGGAATGGAAGACCTAGAGTTACCTGTCTCTCATGAGGACCTCCACAGGAAAGGAAGACCCAGAGTTACCTGTCTCTCATGAGGACCACCACAGGAATGGAAGACCCAGAGTTACCTGTCTCTCATGAGGACCTCCACAGGAATGGCCCAGAGTTACCTGTCTCTCACGAGGACCTCCACAGGAATGGCCCAGAGTTACCTGTCTCTCATGAGGACCTCCACAGGAATGGCCCAGAGTTACCTGTCTCTCATGAGGACCTCCACAGGAATGGAAGACCTAGAGTTACCTGTCTCTCATGAGGACCTCCACAGGAATGGCCCAGAGTTACCTGTCTCTCATGAGGACCACCACAGGAATGGAAGACCCAGAGTTACCTGTCTCTCATGAGGACCTCCACAGGAAAGGAAGACCCAGAGTTACCTGTCTCTCATGAGGACCACCACAGGAATGGAAGACCCAGAGTTACCTGTCTCTCATGAGGACCTCCACAGGAATGGAAGACCCAGAGTTACCTCTGCTGCAGAGGATAAATTCATTAGATAACTGCACCTCAGATTGCAGCCCAAATAAATGCTTTACAGAGTTCAAGTAACAGACACATCTCAACATCACCTGTTCAGAGAAGACTGCATGAATCAGGCGTTCATGATCGAATTGCTGCAAAGAAACCACTACTAAAGAACACCAATAATAAGAAGAGACTTGCTTGTGCCAAGAAACATGAGCAATAGACTTTAGGAACTTTTTGGTTCCAACAGCCGTGTCTTTGTGAGACGCAGAGTAGCTGAACGGATGATCTCCGCATGTGTGGTTCGCACCGTGAAGCTTGGTGGAGGTATGATGGTGTGGGGATGCTTTGCTGGTGGCACTGTCAGTGATTTATTTAGAATTCAAGGCACACAACCAGCATGGCTACAACAGCATTCTGTAGCAATACACCATCCCATCCCATTATTGGGACAATCATTTGTTTTTCAACTGGACAATGACCCAACACACCTCCAGGCTGTGTAAGGGCTATTTGACCAAGATGGAGATTGATGGAGTGCTGGATCAGATGACCTGGGCTCTACAATCACCTGACCTCAACCCAATTGAGATGATTTGGGATGAGTTGGACCGCAGAGTGATGGAAAAACAGCCAACAAGTGCTCAGCATATGTGGGAACTCCTTCAAGACTGTTGGAAAAGCATTCCAGGTGAAGCTGGTTGAGAGAATGCCAAGAGTGTGCAAAGTTGTCATCAAGGCAGAGGGTGGCTACTTTGAAGAATCTCAATTATAAAATATATTTTGACTTGTTTAATGGTTCTTTGAGTTTGAGTTTGAGTTTATTTTATTTTTACAGGGACAGTGCACATTAATCAACGTTTCAGTAAAAGTGCCGGTTTTAGCCAGCCGGCTAATTTTCAACCACAGTCCCTGGGCAGGTTATTAAAAACAATGACAATATAGACAATAGCAACATAGGACAAGCAAGACATAGCATACAGACAGTGCAAAATAGGACAAGCAAGACGTAGCATACAGACAGAGCAACAGCAAGACAACAGCAAGACAAAATTCATAAAAGCACCAAAGTGTTTCCACACCTCACAAGTTACAGACAACAGACATGGAAAGTGGCAACACACAGCTAGGGACCATGTTCACAAATCTGATTGACTTCAAGCATTTTGTGAAAGTGTGATATGTGGTGCAGTTATGTGTGTCTGATGGCAGTGTATTCCAGACATGGGAAGCTCTCACAGAGAAAACGGATTTACTAAAGGTGCTTTTCTTTAAGGGAACTATACAGTCACCTCTCATGGCAGACCTTGTGGATCTGCTGCCATATGTTTGGGTTTTCTGTTTAACAAAAATACTGAGTGGAGGGGGAGCCAGGCCATTTAGGATCTTGAATACAAGACATCGGTGTATTGTACAAGATCTTCCCAACTCAGGAGCTCATGCTTTCTGAGGATGTAACAGTGATGATGGCTATTGGGCTTCCTATCAAGCACTTTGAGAGCCTGTTTGTAGACAGACTGAATAGGTCTTAATGTTGTACCGCAAGCTTGGGCCCAACTAGTCAAGCAGTATGTTAAGTGGGGGAGTATCATAGATTTGAAGTACAGTTTTGCTACCTCTGTAGTCAAACAATTTCGTATTAGTCGGAAATTAGCTAGGTTGAATTTGGTTATTTGAATTACCTTTTTCACATGCTTTTCAAGTATGATGCCAAGGTACTTAAAATCAGATACCACCTGGAGCTTCTCCCCTGACACATACATCTGGCTCAGTAGCATCTGTTGCCCTCTTTGTGAAGAACATGCAAACAGTTTCTTTCACATTGAGATGCAAACACGAGTCACTGAGCACACTTTGTAACCTGGACCATTACAGTAGTGAGTTCTTGTGCAGCTTGTTGTTTGCACTTTCCATGCACATATATCACTGTATCATCTGCGTACATTTGAACTTCAGACCCAGTACAGACAGAAGGCAGATCATTAATGTACAGGCTGAACAGGAGGGGCCCCAGTATTGACCCTTGGGGCACGCCCACATCATAGCTAAGAGTAGGCGACAGCTCTTTGCTCAGTCTGACACACTGAGTTCTGCCTTCAACGTATGATTTCATCCATCTCAAGGCATCGGGGGAAAAGTTTAACTTGGACAATTTTGTGATGAGAATCTCATGGTTAACCGTATCAAAGCCTTCCTTAGGTCCAGTAACACAGCCCCAACAACGCCCCCTTTGTCCATCTTGGACTTCACATTTTCCAGAAGAAAGCAGTTGGCCGTTTCTGTGGAGTGTTTCGCTCTGAAGCCAAACTGCATGGAGTGTAATGTGAAGGGGCTGTTGTTGAGGTGGGCAATCAGTTGTTCTGCTACACACTTTTCAACAACCTTTGACACCACAGGTAGTATACTAATGGGCCTGTAGTTACTCACGTCAGCAGGGTCGCCTGATTTAAAGATGGCCGTTATTATGGCCGACTTCCATACCCTTGGAAACACCCCTAGACCAATAGATGTGTTGGTGACCTTAGTAATGGGACCAATGAGTGACTCTTTGTAGTTTTTAAGAAAGGTAGAGGTCAGGCCAAACACATCTTTGGCTTTAGAGTTCTTTAGTGAGCTAATCACCTTGTTCACCTTTGACTCAGAAACCTCCCTTATGATGAAGACAGGTTGAGCATCATTTACTAGCATAATTTACTACATTATTCCATATGTGTTATTTTTTTGTTTTGATGTCTTCACTATTGTTCTATAATGTAGAAAATAGTACAAATAGAGGAAAACCCTGGAATGAGTAGGTGTTCTAAACTTTTGATTGGTACTGTAGGTCCATTAACTTTTTTTATATATTTTCTATTTGGTTTAAGTTGTTTAAGTTTACACTGAAAGCGTTTCTCCATCCCTGTAACACTGGTATAAATTATTCGGGAGACAGACGCAGGAATGGGTCATAGGATTTGTTATTGTACCAAAATTACGGCGTGCCGTATAAAGGCACGGGAACGAATGTCACGCCCTGACCTTAGAGCTTTTTATGTCTCTATTTTGGTCTGGTCAGGGTGTGATTTGGGTGGGCATTCTATGTTCCTTTTTCTATGTTTTTGTATTTCTTTGTTTTGGCCGGGTATGGTTCTCAATCAGGGACAGCTGTCTATCGTTGTCTCTGACTGGGAACCATACTTAGGTAGCTTTTTCCCACATATGTTTTGTGGGTAGTTGTTTTCTGTTTTGTTGTTTCTGCACCAGACAGAACTGTTTTGTTTTGTTCCGTTTTGTTATTTTGTCTCAGTGTTCAGTTTAAATAAATTATCATGAACACGTACCACGCTGCGCTTTGGTCCACTCCTTCTTCATGCAACGACGAGCGTTACAACGAAGACGAAACAAACACTATACAAAAACACAGGGTTGAAACACAAACAAAAGAGCGAGGAGTACCTTGAATAAATAACACAAGTGCACAATAATTAACACACGGTACGAGATCCGTAATCATCATCTGCCCAAAACACACAGCACAGGTACTTACATGCACCAATGGACATTGTAACAATATCGGACGGACCATCCCGCTGTCTTCCTCAATGGTCCATTATTATGTCACGCTGGTATGAAGAGATTCGGGAGACAGGCGCAAGAATGCGTAATCATGTTTTTATTAAACTCAAATTACGGCACGGGGACGAAGACCAAACAAACACGTAACAAAACACAGGGTAGAAACCCAAAACAAAAGAGCGAGGAGCACCTCGAATAAATAACACACGCGCACAATGAGACCCGTAATCATCTGCGCAATCCACAATGGCATGGAAGCCAAAACAAACAGGTACTCACACCCACCAACGGACATTGTAACAGTAATGTACAGCCCAATGGACACCAAAGGGCACACTTATACGAGTACTAATCAGTGGGAAGTAATGAATGTTCCGGAGGGATCCGAAACCTTGCAGCTTGGGAACCACTGGACTAGAGGTTCAGCTCAGATCAGGATCAGGGACGTACTGTAAGTGTTTAATAATTAGACCATGGTTGTGTTCTCCGAACGGTGGTTTTCTTCTTCCTCAGGCGACCCGACGGTGTGCTCCATCTCCAACCCTGACTTTGTGATCTACTCGTCGGTGGTGTCCTTCTACCTGCCCTTCACTGTCACCCTGCTGGTGTACGTCCGCATCTATGTCTTCCTACGGAAAAGGAGGAAGAGGATCGCCTTCCGCCAGGCCAGAAGTGGAAAGGTCCAGCCAGGCTCGGCCCTGCCCTCAGTGGTGAGAACACATCCAAATGGTCCCACAGTGATAGTGCAAATGTACATTGAAGTGAGTGCATACCCTCATACATCTGCACATCGGTGTAAGGATTTCCTTACACAAGAGATGGCAATCTCAATGGGACTCACATAGATAAATGAATGATAAAGCACTACACGCTCACATCAACATTCCACTCATGAATAGCCAATGTCACAAGTGGCATCTGTCATGTGACACAACCACAATGAAATGTTTACCACCATCATACAGAGATCTTGGAGAGATCTGATGTAGAGAGGAGGTCATCCAGCTATTAGGCTTGTCGTGGTTGCAGGAGGAGGGATGATGATATAACCACTCCATGGAGTTGTGCTGAGGTCCGTGCTGCTCTCTAGGTGGCCGGCTCCATGTGATGTGTAGAAAGGAGCGTATCTGTGATGTGAGAGCTGGGCGAACAGGCTCAGTTCTACTCATTTGTCAGTTCATGTTATACGATCATGTGGGATCTGAGGATCCGTGGGCTTGTTGGAGTTCCTTTGATCATTACATTCACGTTCAGGCAGGTTTCAGGGTCATTTCCATCACACTAGAGGTGACTGTAAGGTCATGCCCATAATGTGACGGTAGCAGGTGGAAGGATAGTTTATGTTACAGTCCGCTCTTTACCGGCTTAGAAATCACAATGTCAAATAAATGGTAATTACATGGTAATTATGAACTAATTACTGTTTTGTTTAATTGGGATTCATTAAAATAGGAGCCATTATGTTGTATTTAGTTCCAAAGGGTGCCAATTGTTACCACATAATGTCTTAGTAAATACCAAGCAACACCATCTGGAGGGGAAGTCAAATAAAGAGAATTGAATCAGTGACATTGGGACTGGTTATAAGATCAGACCCTTCGTTTGAGCGGCGGGTTGCAGGATCATTTCCAGTCATTGAGCCCAGGTTTGATCATATCCATTATGGGTCGTTTGTGTTATCGAATCACGTCCTAGGAGACATCTGGGATGAGGGAACTAACGGTGCTGTTTGGGAATGTTGGAACAGGATTTAGTTCCAGCTAACTGGAGAAAAATGTGATATGGAGAGAAAAGCTTTCAATGCTGTCCTGATTTATTTTTATTTTGATAAAAATGGAATTCAATTTTTTCTCCCCATCCAATTTCAATATAGTCAATCAGAGATTAGAGCAAGATTATCTGCAACACAGCAGGCAAAGACGTTAAGAACTTGAGGAATCTGGTTTAAGGTGTTCGAGGGCCCTGTGCTACGTGGTTTAGTCAACAGCTACTATATTGACAGATGGATGGATGGGGGAATGGGTGCTAAGATAGATTTGTTTACCTTTTGAAGGATGAGTCAGGTGTGATATTTCCTCTCTGCCAATCCTCTCTCCCTCCTTCTCTCCCTCCCTCCGTCTTGCCTCCTGTGTGTTTAGGGACAGTTAGAAATTTACTGGGGTGGGTGGGTTAAGGGTCCAAAATAGGGGAGGGTTGACTAACTTTTGTTTTGCTTTGGTGAGGGTTGTGTATTGTTTCATTGGGCAAAGAGGATGGTAGTGCATTTTTTTCCCTTGTTAACCTGTCTATGACTGGGGTTCAACAGCCAATGAAATTGCAGGGCGCCAAATACAAATCAAAAGAAATCTCATAAATCAAATTTCTCAAACATACAAGTATTAGGCACCATTTTAAAGATAAAATTCTCGTTAATCCAGCCAAATTTCAAAAATGCTTTACAGCGAAAGCTCCACAAACGATTATGTTAGGTCATCACCAACTCACAGAAAAACCCAGCCATTTTTCCAGCCAAAGAGAGGAGTCACAAAAAGCACAAATAGAGATAAAATTAATCACTAACCTTTGATGATCTTCATCAGATGACACTCATGGGACTTCATGTTACACAATACATGTATGTTTTGTTCGGTAATGTTCATATTTATATTCAAAAATCTTATTTTACATTGGCGTGTTACGTTCAGTAGTTCCAAAACATGCAGTGATATTGCAGAGAGCCACATGAATTCACATAAATATTTATAAATGTCAATGAAAATAAAAATTTTAGACATGGAAATATAGATACACTTCTCCTTAATGCAACCGCTGTGTCAGATTTCAAAAAAACTTTACGGAAAAAGCATCATCTGAGAACGGCGCTCAGAGCCCAAACCAGCCAGAGAAAAATCTGCCATGTTGGTCAACATTATTCATAAACAGCATTATAAATATTCACTTACCTTTGATGATCTTAATCAGAATGCACTCCCAGGAATCGCAGTTCCACAATAAATGCTTGTTTTGTTCGATAATGTCCATCATTTATGTCCATTTATGTCCAATAGCTTCTTTTGCTAGGCCGTTTGGTAAACAAATCCAAATGCGCGATCTAGTCCATTCGGACGAAACGTTCAAAAAGTTATATTACAGATCAAAGAAACTTGTCAAACTATCCATAGAATCAATCTTTAAGATGTTTTTATCATAAAGGTTCAATAATGTTCCAACCGGAGAATTCCATTGTCTGTTGAAAAGCAATGGAACGACAGCTACCTCTCAAGTGAAAGCGCGTAACTGAGAACAAGGCTGTAGGCAGAACACTGACTCAAAGAGCTCCCATCCGGTCCCACATCACATGAGAAGCCTAAAACAACGTACTAAATACGGTTGACATCTAGTGGAAGCCTTAGGAAGTGCAACATAACCAATATCCCACTGTGTATTCAAGACGGGTGAGTTAAAAAAACTACAAACCTCAGATTTCCCACTTCCTGTTTGAGTTCTGTTATACTCACAGACATCATTCAAGCAGTTTTAGACACTTCAGATTGTTTTCTATCCAATACAAATAATAATATGTATATATTAGCATCTAAGACTGAGTAGGAGGCAGTTCACTCTGGGCACGCTAATCATCCAAAAGTGAAAATGCTGCCCCCTATCCCAAAGAAGTTAACATTCGCTCTTTTGCAGGTTTACTATATAATTTATCCATACAGCCAAGTTTCCTCATCTGCTTGCATGCACCTCCACTATATCAAGGTGTTTTGGTACTTCCTTTATGCACTACGCTTTTCTGTGTGCTAATTTTTACTATACCACAGGTCAATATGGTCTAGCAGTCTGTCTATCCTGCCCTCTATTCACCATTCATAGTGACAATAGGAGTTGGTGGCTCATTTCTCCAGATCTGCAATAGGCTAACTAGCAATCATACCACAGGTAAAAGCATTCAAAGCTGCATACATTTTCAATATGAATCCACAAGAACAAATAGGAATAGCTGATAGGCAGCGGAGAGGCCAGTTGCATCATTGCGCATGAAAGAGCAGTGAAGACATGAGACACACAGATGAAAAAGCTCCCCTATTGATCTTGTTTAGGGACAATACAATTCTCCTAACAAAACTAGCCTACAACACCACAATGCAATTAATAATTGCAATATTGTGTTTAAGTGAGTACAAAATTATACTCTAGGCTGCAGTGAAAATACCTTATTTACATAAGTATTCAGACCCTTTGCTACGAGACTCGAAATTGAGCTCAGGTGCATCCTGTTTCCATGGATCGTCCTTGAGATGTTTCTACAACTTGATTGGTGTCCACCAGTGTTAAATTCAATTGATTGTACATAATTTGGAAAGGCACATGCCTTTTGTCCCACAGTTGACAGCGCATGTCAGAGCAAAAACCAAGCCATGAGGTTGAAGGAATTGTCCGTAGAGCTCCGAGACAGGATTGTGTCGAGGCACAGATCTGGGGAAGGGTATCAAAACATTTCCGCAGCATTGAAGGTCCCGAAGAAGGCAGTGGCCATCATTCTTAAATGGAAGAAGTTTGGAACCACCAAGACTCTTCCTAAAGCTGGCCGACCGGTCAAAACGGGGCAATCAGGGGAGAAGGGCCTTGGTCAGGGAGGTGACCAAGAACCCAATGGACACTGACAGAGCTCCAGAGTTCCTCTGTGGAGATGGGAGAACCTTCCAGAAGGACAACCATCTCTGCAGCACTCCACCAATCAGGCCTTTATGGTAGAGTAGCCAGACGGAAGCCACTCCTCAGTTAAAGGCACATGACAGCCCGCTTGTAGTTTGCCAAAAGGCACCTAAAGGACTCTCAGATCACGAGAAACAAGATTCTCTAGTCTGATGATACCAAGATTGAACTCTTTGGCCTAAATGCCAAGCGTCATTTCTGGAGGAAACCCGGCACCATACCTACGATGAAGCATGGTGATGGCAGCATCATGCTGTGGGGATGTTTTTCAGTGGCAGGGACTGGGAGAATAGTCAGGATTGATTGAAAGAGGAACAGAGCAAAGTACAGAGAGATCCTTGATGAAAACCTGCTCCAGAGCGCTCAGTCAAGGGGTCTGAATACTTTCCCAATGCACTGTATATATACAGTATGTATATATTTTGTAACTGACAAATAAAATCAATCCAAACTGTGCAGCGGCCATTTGATAAATGGAAACAGACTTTGGTTACTGGGTAGGCCTACAAGGCAGGGAGGGATGTATTTTCTGTTTGTCGAGATTGACATAGTCTATCATGGTATTGAAAACGCATACCATGATTTTGAAGAACCTGAAGTCGTTATGCTTTGTGTGGTGCATTGGCACAGAAACCTGTTGGTGGAAAATGAGTTGTTTATATTATTCTAAATATGGCATCATAATTGTGATAATCTGATATCCCCATAGCTGATCATTGTCTGGCTCTGATTGTAGTGTAGGACTAATGAAACAGGCAGGGAGATTGAACTCATCCTTGGTGATGGGCGAACCCTCAACCTCCTGGCCCGTATCCCTTTGCGGCATCGACTATGCCACAAAAGCATGCTGAAGTGGCAAAGTCGATATCCACGACTATAAACACAGGGTCGCTAGGATTATTATTTGTGGTCGTAAACATTATTTTGAGTTAATTCTATGAGGGTAAATTTCAAACTGTCCCTTACATGTTGCAAGATGAGTCAGTCATCATGTGTATCCCTCTCTCCATCTCTCTCTCGCCCCATTCATCCCTCTCTCGTTCCATTCATCCCTTTCTCTCTCCCTTCATTCCCCTCTCTCAGGAGACGTGTCTGCAGGAGGAAACCCCCAAGGAGAAGAGAGACCTGTCTCCCATCAGGATCAAAGTGGTAAGAGTAGTGTGTATATGTGTGTGTGTGTATATGTGTGTGTCCATGCGTGTGTGTGTGTATATCTGAGTCCATGCGTGTATGTCTTTATGCGGTCTGCATGTAGGTGTTTGTTTATGTTGGAAAGTATGAGAGGGTAAAGTACACTTTTAGAAGGAAAGGAGCCTGGGAGAACCTTTTGGGGTTCTAAAAATTGCCACACAGGGAACCTTTCCAGTTCAAAAAGGTTCCTCGAGGAACCTCTCTGAAAAGAGGAATCCCTGTGTAAAGGTTGAAACTGGAACCTTTTTGTGATGGGAGGGGTTCCATTTTTTACCTTTTTAATAATATATTGTAGAGGTGGCATCCTATCAGAAGGTATGGCTTTCAAATAGTTATTTTTGGCCAAATGTTAGAGTAAATCTCATTCCTGTTTATCATGTTAAGTTTGAACATATTCTCCTTGAATATTTATGCATATTACGTATTCTAATATAATATTAATAATATTAACATTGCTGGTTATATATAGTAATAAAGTGTTAACTATTCCAACTTTGGGATTTGAGTAGACTCTTGAAGAACTGAGGGTATGTTTACACAGGCAGCCCAATTCTGATTATTTAAATTGGCCGTTTGACCAACCAAAGGTGCAAATATGAACCATTGACTAGCAACTAGCAATGGTTCATTTAGGAACTACAGGGGTTCCTTGAGGATCTCCAGGGTTTCTTGAGTCACCACTAATACTAAGAGTGTATGTGAGATAGACAGCTTCGAGGCAGATAGATAGACAACCTGAGTTTTTGGATGGGCATTCAAGCTGCACTGTTGTTGGTTTAAACATAATCTAAATAACTCACCGACTTTCAATGAATCAGGTGGCATATTCAGATATTCTTGGCTGTGAGTGTCTGTTCTCTTTTTAGCTGTGTGTGTGTGTGTGTGTGTGTGTGTGTGTGTGTGTGTGTGTGTGTGTGTGTGTGTGTGTGTGTGTGTGTGTGTGTGTGTGTGTGTGTGTGTGTGTGTGTGTGATTACTTTGTCTTAGCCCCAGGGCTGCGAGGAAGCTGAAAATCTGAATTATGAAGCTCCTCTCCTCGCCTACTGCCTCTAAACTCCGATCCCAATGTTAAAGTTTTGCGCTTTATTTGTCACACCAGCTCGCGCATAATCAACAAATTACTTCAAAGATGGAGAAAATGACAAGCTTTAATTTCCTACTGAGAACAGGGCTGCGAGGCTCGGCTGTTAGACGTGTGTTCAGACTGACAGGTGGAAACATGAGAAACAGGAAGGAGCAGTGAACTAGGAAGGGCCGGGGTCTCTGAAAGTACAGGGTGGAGATCAGGGACACGTCCAGAATCAGGAGTAAATGTCAGGGAATCCTGTCACCTGGTGTCCCAGGTCTGAAAAAGTCCCCGATTAGAGGGGAAATATGAAAGCAAACAGTGTTGCAGACCTTAATCTGCATACCCCCATCCCCTCCCTCTGGAATCAGACAAGGGGTTGTTTTTGGACCAGATCAACAGTAGGGTCATTGGTCAGCACCTTCAGATATGACTGACTGTGTGTTCCTTCCAGGAGAGTGTGGAGCCGGCAGTGCCCCCTAAAACTCACCTCCTGTCGGGGTGCCTGAGGCGTAAGCGTACCCGGACGGCCCCCGTGGAGAACACTCTGCTGCCCCCAGTGGACATCCAGAACTACTGCAGCATCAGCCACGCCTCCTGTGGCCGCACCGAGCACGAACAGGACCGTGTCGAAGAAGAGGAGGAGTTGGCCAAAGAGAGAGCGCGTAGACCCGTGAGGAGGAGCTGTGAGGTCAAGGAGTTGTCCAATGGACGCATTCACACGGCCCTCCGCCCCACCCCCTGCTCCCAGTCCCTGGCCGGCCAACAACAACAACAACATGGAATCAGGAGCATGCAGAACAGGGAGAAGAAGGCTACGCAGATGCTGGCCATTGTTCTTGGTAAGAAGTAGTACTCTCTCTATTAGGACTATCACCATGTATATTATTCATTCATCTCTATGAACTCTACCACGTGATTTGATTGAGAACACATGGACCACATGGGGAAGAGTGGAAAGGAGAGGAGAGACAAAGTAGTCAAATGGGTCAATCAGAAGCTTGGGATGATAGACTGGGAATACTGTTGTAGAATACTGGGGTTATGGACATGGGGGTCTGAGGTCAGAATCACTCTCCCTCCCAGATCTATTCCTGCCATTATAACACCATTTTACTCTGCAGAATAATAGAACAATGTCTCCAGAGCCATACAATACCATTGTATTGCCTGTGTAGGATATCAGTTATAATTCATTACCTTCACTGCTGGGTGCCTAGCACTAGTTTGTCTTCAGTTCTAGTGAGACTTTATTAAATCAGAACAGACCATGGTAAAGCTGAAATGTAAATTGGACGGGTGGATCTAAATATAGATATGTAAATTGGGTGGGTGGATCTAAAGATAGATATGTAAATTGGACGGGTGGATCTAAATATAGATATGTAAATTGGGTGGGTGGATCTAAATATAGATATGTAAATTGCATGGATGGATCTAAAGATAGATATGTAAATTGGACGGGTGGATCTAAAAATAGATATGTAAATTGGGTGGGTGAATCTAAAGATAGAGATCCCCTTTATGAGGTGAAACACCTGCAGTAGCACCTTACCATTCTATTTTTCTTTCACACACACGCAAGCGCACACGCACAGACACATGTATACACACCTGCACACACGCATGCACCGCACACACATACACACACAAACATACACACTGTAATGATTAGCGGATGTTGTTAGCCTCCATTGGTCCAGGCTGTTCATTGTGAGAGCTGGCATGTTGGCGAGTCATTGCCCTACTGAGTGAGACTGAAGCTAATCAGAGGTGTCTGCTTAATTAGACAGAAGAGTCACGTACGCACACATACCACACAAACACACACACACAGAGAGAGCAGATGTCCTCAGCCTGACACACTCCCTAGCTTCTCTGGCCTAGAGAGAATTGGATCGGTCAGCCATGTCACATGACTTGGACGACTTTGAACTGTGGGGGAGACACTTTCTGAATTCCAAATCGACACCTAGCCCGCGGTATCTTAATTTGATCACTCTGTTGTCGGTGAGAATTTTTCTGCGTCGTCAAATGAGCCCGTGATTTACATAAATTCACTGAAACCCTGCAGTTCTCTTTCTCAATCACTCGCTTAACACTTAAGCACCAGAAAGAATACATTTCCTACTACTAGGTCCTACTGTAGGTCCTACTACTGCGACATTCAAATGTACAGTATCTTAAATGTAGCCATACACATCAACAACCACTGTTTTATAAAGCTTAAAGAGATTGAAGGGAATCTTAAGCACTTACAAATCCGTAAGATATTGTTGAATTGGAATTCATAACATACAGTGCCTTCAGAAAGTATTCACACCTCTTGACTTTTTCCACATGTTGTTGTCTTACGGCCTGCATTTAACATTTATTAAATTGAGACTTTGTGTCACTGGGCTACACGCAAAATACCCCATCATGTCAAAGTGGAATTATGTTTTTAGACATTTTTACAAATTCATTAAAAATGAAAAGCTGAAATGTCTTGAGTCAATAAGTATTCAACCCCTTTGATATGGCAAACCTAAACAATATCAGGAGTAGAAATGGCTTAACAAGGCACATAATAAATTGCTCTGTGTGCAATAATAGTGTTTACCTCATCACTGTACCCCACACGTATAATTATCTGTAAGGTCCCTCTTTCGAGCAGTGAATTTCAAACACAGACATTGAATATCCAATGAGCACGTTGAAGTCAGTGGAGGCTGCTGAGGGCAGGAGGGCTCATGAGAATGACTGGAAAGGAGCAAATGAAATGGCATCAAACACGTGTTTGATGTATTTGATACCTTTCCACCTATTCTGCTCCAGTCATTACCACGAGCCTGTCCTCCCCAATTAAGGTACCACCAACCTCCTGAAGTTAAAGTTGAAGTTATTCATTTGGATGGTGTATCAATACACCCTATCACTCCAAAGATACAGTTGTCCTTCCTAACTCAGTTGCCAGAGAGGAAGGAAACCGCTCAAGGATTTCACCACAAGGCCAGTGGTGACTTTAAAACAGTTACAGAGTCTAATGTCTGTGATAGGAGAAAACTGAGGATGGATCAACAACATTGTATTCACTCCACAATACTAACCGAAATGACAAAGTGAAAAGAAGGAAGCTTGTAAAGAATGAAAATATTCCAAAACATGCGTTCGGTTTGCAATAAGGCACTAAAGTAATAATGCAAAAAATGTGGCAAATGTATGTCCTTAATGCAAAGTGTTATGTTTGGACCAAATCCAATACAGCACATCACTGAGTACCACTCTTCATATTTTCAGGCATGGTTGTGGCTGCATCATGTTATAGATGTGCTTGTCGTCGGCAAGGACTAGTCAGTTTTTTATGATACAAAGAAACAGAATAGAGCTAAGCACATGCAAAATCCTAAAGGAAAACCTGGTTCAGTCTGCTTTCCAACAGACACTGGGATATGAATTCACCTTTCAGCAGGACAATAACCTGAAACACAAGGCCAAATCTACATTGAATGTTCCTGAGTGGTCTAGTTACAGTTTTGACTTAAATTGGCTTGAAGATCTATGGCAATATTTAAAAATGGCTGTCTAGCAATGATTAACAACTAACTTGACAGAGCTTAAATAATTTTTTAAGGAATAATATTGTACAAATATTGTACAATCCAGGTGTGCAAAGCTCTTAGAGACTTACCCAGAAAGACTCACAGCGCTGAATCGCTGCTAAAGGTGATTCTAACATGTATTGACTCAGGGGTGTGAATACTTATGTAAATTAGATATTTCTGTATTTCATTTTCATAAATTAGCAAAAATGTAAAAAACATGTTTTCACTTTGTTGCTATGGGGTATTGTGTATAGATGGGTGAGATGTATTTTACTTGATTTTTCATCCGTTTTGAATTCAGGCTGTATAAAAATATGGAAGAAGTCGAGAGGTAAGAACACTTTCTGAAGGCACTGTATCATTTTTTTGCAGGGCTTAATACAGTATATCATATGAAATTGTTTACAAAACTTTCAAAACTACTGGCAGAAATGATACAAAACCTTTATAACGCATCTTTAATGACACAAGAGCGATATTGAGTCTCTCCACTATGACGTACAAGTGTATCCGAAATGCAATTGGACTCTAAACAACTAGTTTCCCGTTAGAAATTATCAATTTTATGATAATAATCAAATCCTCCTGCTGCAGGGTTATTTTACTCCTTCAACGAAACCTACATAAAGGAACATCCTACATTAAGATCTGTACATAAAGTGTCTATGGGGGTATGGGTCTACTTGGAATTCTGTCAGTGTGTTGAAGTTGCTGTATGTTAACTTGCTGGAGGATGTTTGTATAGGAGCATAAGTTAAACCCATTAACCCTGTAGACCAGGCTTGCTCTCTGTGGCTGCTGTAGCATGCGTTAGCTGACCGTAAGGCTAATGTATACACCACACACTGTACAGGTTCATGAGAAATGAAAGTGTTTGAAGTCATAATTCTGACTCCCTCTCTTTTACTTTTTCACTCCCTCCTCTTTATCTCGCTTTCCGCTGTCTCGTTCGATCTCTCGTTCTGTCCCCCCCCCCTCTCTCTCCATCCCTTTCTCTCTCTCTCTCTGCCCATCATGCTCTCCCTCTTCCCTCTTCCCCATCCATATCTCCTCATCCCTCCCCTCTTTCTCCGTCCCTCTTGCTCTCTCCATCGCTCTCTCTCCATCCCTCCATCTCTCTCTCCCCCTTCCTTCCCTCTCTCTCTCCATCCTTCCATCTCCCTCCCCTGTCCCTCTCTCTCTCTCCATCCCTTTCTCTCTCTCCCCCCCTCTCTCTCTCCATCCCTTTCTCTCTCTATCTCTCCCTCCCCCTTCCCTCTCTCTCTCTCTCTCCATCTTCCAGGAGTGTTCCTGATCTGCTGGCTGCCGTTCTTCGTGACTCACATCCTGAACACCCACTGCAGGACGTGTCGTATTCCCCCGGAGCTCTACAGCGCCTTCACCTGGCTGGGCTATGTCAACAGCGCCCTCAACCCTGTCATCTACACCACCTTCAACATTGAGTTCAGACGCGCCTTCATCAAGATCCTCAGCTGCTGAGAAGAGAGTTGGTCCGGCATGACCATGTCAGGCTAATGGCCAGGCACCTGAACTGTACTGGACCTTGGGCCCGGCATACCTGAGTATGAATAAGATGCATGAGTCATGGCCTGAGCCTGACTGCATATTATCAGGGGCAATGACTCTACTTCAATAAGATCATCTGCTGCTGAGAGGCCAATAGGTCCACCATAACCATGTCAGGCAAGGCTTATGACCTGTACTGGACCTTAGGCCCGGCACACCTGATGTGCACACCTGAGCATGGATAATGGATACAGTACCTGAGCCATGGATGCATGAGCCATGACCCGTTCATCTTTAGGGTCAATGACTCGTCTTCATTGAAATCATCTCCAGCTGAGAGGACAGATCCATGAAGACCATGTCTGACCATGCTCTTCCACTGAACCTCTCAGCACACTATAGCACACCTGAGCAAGGACTCTCTGACGGTAACACATGCCCTGCACACCTGAGCTGAACTACAGGTACCGTATCAGACTTGGCTGCTAGTTAGCTGGGCAAGGACCTGCTCTACCTGTGTTATACTGTACACAGCGGGCAGAGGACATGAAGGGAGGGTATGGGAGTTAAATTCAAACCATACAAATTACTGCTACAATACTGGTGATTCAGAGGTGGGGGAAATACTTGTATAGAGAAAAGAGGACAAATGCAACAAAGGAAATGAAGAGAAGTAGAGTTCCACACATCCATATGACACGATGTACAGCCATCAAAAGACACTGAATGCCCTTTCCCTGCTGCCTGATGCAGGGGAATTCAACCGGAGGAACCAAAGGGGCTCCGTGACAATAAATACAAAATAAAGTGGAAGAAATACAATTTTGATTTAAATGTTGTTGTGACTATCCCTAGCAACAACAGATGAAACCATTTTTTTATGACATACTTCTTCCACATTTTGTTGTGTTACAGCTTGAATTTAAAATTGATTCAATTTAGATTTTTTTTGTTGTCAATGACCTACACACAATACCCCATAATGGCAAAGTGGAATTATGTTTTTAGAAATTTGTACACATTAATAAAAAATGAAAATCTGAAATGTCTTGACTCAATAGGTGTTCAACCCCTTTGTTATGGCAAGCCAAAATAAGTTCAGGAGTACGAATTTGCCTAACAAGGATTTTTGAATGACTACCTCATCTTTGTACCCCAGCCGAGCAGTGAATTTCGAACACAGATTCAACCACAAAGACCAGGGAGGTTTTCCAATACCTCACAAAGAAGGAAACCTATTGGTAGATAGGTTTAAAAAATAAAAAAAGCAGACACTGAATATCCCTTTGAGCATGTTGAAGTTATTAATGACACTTTGGATGGTGTATCAATACACCCAGTCACTACCCAGATACAGGCGTCCTTTCTAACTCAGTTGCCGGAGAGGAAGGAAACCGCTCAGGGATTTCACCATGAGGCCAATTATGATTTTAAAACAGTTACATAGTTGAATGGCTCTGATAGGAGAAAACTGAGGATGGATCAACAACATTGTAGTTACTCCACAATACTAACCTAAATGACAGAGTGAAAAGAAGGAAGCCTGTACACATTACGGGGCGGCAGGGTAGCCTAGTGGTTAGAGCGTTGGACTAGTAACCGGAAGGTTGCGAGTTCAAACCCCCGAGCTGACAAGGTACAAATCTGTCGTTCTGCCCCTGAACAGGCAGTTAACCCACTGTTCCCAGGCCGTCATTGAAAATAAGAATTTGTTCTTAACTGACTTGCCTGGTTAAATAAAGGTAAAATAAAAAAATTAAATATATTCCAAAACACGCATCCTGTTTCCAACAAGGCACTAAAGTAAAACTGAAAAAAATGTGGCATAGAAATTAACTTTATGTCCTGAATACAAAGCGTTATGTTTGGGGCAAATCCAACCCAACACATCACTGAGTACCACTCTCCATATTTCCTGGCATGGTGGTGGCTGCATCATGTTATGGGTATACTTGTCATCGGCAAGGACATGAGAGGTTTTTTTAGGATAAAAATAAATGGAATAGAGCTAAGCACAGGCAAAATCCTGAACCTGATTCAGTCTGCTTTCCAACAGACACTGGGACACAAATTCACCTTTCAGCAGGACAATAACCTATAACACAAGGTGAAATATGCACTGCTTACCAAGACAGGACAATTAAATGTGCAAATATTGTACAATCCAGGTGTACAAAGCTCTTAGACTTACCCAGAAAGCTGTAATTGCTGTAATCGCTGCCAAAGGTGATTCTAACATATATTGACTCAGGGGTGTGAGTATGTACACTACCGTTCAAAGTTTGGGGTCACTTAGAAATGTCCTAGTTTTTGAATAAAGAATGGTACCAACATATTCTCCGAAAGCAACTTCTCCCAACCATCCAGGAACAGTTTGGTGACGAACAATGCCTTTTCCAGCATGATGGAGCACCTTGACATAAGGCAAAAGTGATAACTAAGTGGCTCGGGGAAAAAAACATCGATATTTTGGGTCCATGGCCAGGAAACTCCCCAGACCTTAATCCCATTGAGAACTTGTGGTCAATCCTCAATAGGCGGGTGGACAAACAAAACCCCACAAATTCTGACAAACTCCAAGCATTGATTATGCAAGAATGGGCTGCCATCAGGATGTGTCCCAGAAGTTAATTGACAGCATGCCAGAGCGGATTGCATAGGTCTTGAAAAAGAAGGGTCAACACTGCAAATATTGACTCATTGCATCAACTTCATGTAACTGTTAATAAAAGCCTTTGACACTTATGAAATGCTTGTAATTATACTTCAGTATTCCATAGTAACATCTGACAAAAATATCTGAAGACACTGAGGCAGCAGACTTTGTGAAAATTTATATTTGTGTCATTCTCAAAACTTTTGGCCATGACTGTAGATATTCCATAAAAAATCAGCAGTTTCCATCTACAATAGTCATTTACAACATTAACAATGTCTACACTCTATTCCTGATCAATTTTATGTTATTTTAATGGACAAAAAATGTGCTTTTCTTTCAAAAACAAGGACATTTCTAAGTGACCCCAAACTTTTGAAGGTTAGTGTATATAAATGAGATATTTCCATATATAATTTTCAATAAATTAGCAACATTATCTAAAAACATGTTTTCACTTTGTCATTATCGGGTATTATATGTAGATTGGTAAGGAAAACAATCTATTTAATGCATTTTGAATTCACGCTGTAACACAACAAAATGTGGAATATGTAAATAGGTATGAATACTTTTTGAAAGCACTGTACCTACAGTAGAAAGGAGAATATCTTATTTCTAATGATGTCAACTTTATTTCTCAACTCCTAATATTGAGCAAATTACACTCACTGGAGGCAATTACACTCACTGGAGTATCTGACAGGCTTTAAAAAAACAGCCGTGAATAGGCTACCAGTGAGTGCCGATGGCTGCTTTGACATTCATTTGACTTTCATATTCATTTTTGCCAACTGCTCTTAGTGAAAATGTGTTTGGAGTTACCGTTCAAGCTAATAGGCTGTTAGAGTTTACACTCCCTCTTCCAATTAGAATGTGGGGAATACAAAATAATGAAAATGATCTACCAAGTCAGTTCATTTTAAAATGTTGGTTACTTCTCCTTGCCATTATCATTCACCTGATGATAAGAAGAAAAAAATATGTTAACGTATGATGGGGATCCCTGGGTCGCCGGTTTGCCTGGGAGCGGGTCCCTGGGAAGGAAAAGGTTGAAGACCCCTGGTCTAATGTGATCTTTGAATGAGATACAAGGAATGATACGCTGTCCTGGTGTTGGTGTTTTAAGGCATTTGTTGGTCCAAATATAAATGGAAGAACTTGTCCCGATTGGTATTTTTAAATCACTGACGAATGATCTTGAGACTGATTCCCTGACCTGTCAGTGTTTTTAATTTGCTGTTTTTGATTTTGTTATACTTTTGTGAATTCTATGGTTTTTACTAGATTATTTGTAGTTTTTCATGTTGTTTGTCTGTCATTTTTGTAATGACTTGGTGCTGCCTATCTTCACCAGGACGCTCTTGAAAAATAAATGTTAAATCTCAATGAGCCCTTCCTGGTTAAATAAAGGTTAAATAAAATTGTAAATCTGGTTGAAAAGGTGACATGAAGAAAGACCCTCAGTCAGTAATACTCACACAGATCAGTCCTACTCACAATCCTCTGTTAGATGCCTGGAACAGTTATGACCAGGCCACAAATGCTGACGACATGTGTCAATCAAAGCACAGTCTTCCTTGCCTCAGTGTATTACTATTTGAGTCTACAACTCACAGCTCAAGCACAGTTCTAGGATGCATCCCAAATCACATCCTATTTCCTGCATAGTGCACTACTCCTGACCAGATGTAGTTTGAATAAGGTGCCATTTATTACGCAACCCTAGAGTTCACAGCTCTGTCTGCTACACTACTCCAACTGATGACTCAAAGCTACTGTATACATGTACTGTAGCAAGGGCTGCACAGTCCAATTCATTTCTAAGGTTCACTGAGGTGATTGGGCCTATTATATTCAGAACAGCAGTACTTGTGATTACTACTGACATCATCCAGGGCTCCTGCTAGAGGTGTCACTGCAGACCCTGGTTTGATTCCAGGCTGTATCACAACCAGACGTGATTGGTAGTCTCATAAGGCGGCCCAGCGTCGTCCGGGTTAGGGTTTGGCCGGGGTAGGCCGTCATTGTAAATAATAATTTGTCCTTAACTGACTTGCCTAGTTAAATAAAGGTTAAATAAAACATGTTTAAATCCACCCACCACCATGTATTTAGAGAACTATATGGCTCTGTCCGCCTCTGCATGCGTGTCACAGTCAACAAGCTGTTTATATTTGAATCACTGTGAATTCCTTCAAGAGTCGCTTAAAGGCTCCGTCCATCTGAATCACAATGAGTCATTTTATATCTGGATGTGAGAGATGTTTGGATTGCTGTTGGAGTCATTTAAATCGATGTCAACACTTATGGATCACAGTGTTTTGAAAATGGTTCTTTGTGTCACTGTTAGATTTTTTGATACGCCTCTGGTTTAGCCATGCCTGCTGGGTTGAAAATTATCTGAAGCTCTCTGTTCCTTGATAGTGGCGTCCTCAGGAGGCGGGGCTTTGTAGTGCCAGTGAATCAGACACGGGTGTGAATGGTGAGGTGGGCGGGGCTGTCATAGATGAGAAAAGCTTCTCTGTGTTGTGGTGAATAAAAGCTAAATTAAGCACTTCTCATCGGCTACTTGTCATCTGTACGCACGCACGCACACACACAAAACACACACTCACACACACACACAGAGAGTGTGGAGAGAGAAAGTGAGCGGTACATGTGGTGTGGAGAGGCAGATTGGGCTCTGGGGCAGTATCACAGCTGGAACCCAGCTGAGCCTTGAGAGAAACCACAGAAACATGTAGAGAGATAGAAAGAAAAGAGAAGATGGATGGAAGGCTGAAGACAGAGAGAGAAAATATGAATGAAGGGCTGAAGATAGAGAGAGAAAAGATAGAGCGAGAAAAAGGGAAGATGTATGGAGGGCTGAAAATAGAGATGGACAAAGAGAAGATGGATGGAGGGCTGAAGTTGGAGAGAGAGAAGATGAATGAAGGGCTGAAAATAGAGACAAAAAGGGAAGATGTATGGAGGGCTGAAGATAGAGATGGAGAAAGAGAAGATGTATGGAGGGCTGAAGATAGAGATGGAGAAAGAGAAGATTGATGGAGGGCTGAAGATAGAGATGGAGAAAGAGAAGATTGATGGAAGGCTGAAGATAGAGATGGAGAAAGAGAAGATGGATGGAGGGCTGAAGATAGAGATGGAGAAAGAAGATGGATGGAGGGCTGAAGATAGAGATGGAGAAAGAGAAGATGGATGGAGGGCTGAAGATAGAGATGGAGAAAGAGAAGATGGATGGAGGGCTGAAGATAGAGAGATAAAGAGAAGATGGATGGAGGGCTGAAGATAGAGAGAGAAAGAGAAGATGGATGGAGGGCTGAAGATAGAGAGATAAAGAGATGGATCGAGGGCTGAAGTTGGAAAGAGAAAAGAGAAGATGGATGGAGGGCTGAAGATAGAGAGAGAGAAGATGAATGGAACAAGCAGGTTACACGGTTATTAGAGTCCTTACCTCTTGCCATCCACCCAAAGGGTGCATGGTCAGTGATCAGGGTGAACTTCCTCCCGAGGAGGTAATACTTGAGGGTGTCCAGTGCCCACTTCACGGCGAGGCACTCCTTCTCAACAATCAAGTATTTCTTCTCCCTCGGGAGGAGCTTCCTGCTGACATACATGATGGGGTGCTCCTCGCCTTCCTGCTCTTGGGACAAAATGACCCCTACCCCTGTGTCAGACGCGTCTGTCTGGACCAGGAGGTTTTTTGAGAAGTCCGGGGTGACGAGTACCAGGGTTGTAGATACGCTCCTAGACACGTTGCGCCTGGGCCACGTGCTCTCATACCACTGGCCAAATCACTGTCATCCTCTCCCTCATCTCCTCCACATGTTCGACTACGCTGCGAAGGCAGGTCGACTGCTCTTCCCAGACCTCCTTGGCTAGGTCCTGCAGTCCGCGGGATCTGACGGCCATACAGGAGCTCAAAGGGGGTGAAGCCTGTGGATGCTTGGGGTACCTTGCACACTGAAAACATCAGGTAGGGCAGCAGCTGGTCTCAGTTCCTCCCATCTCTCTTGATGACCTTCTTTAGCATTTGTTTTAGGGTCTTATTGAAGCGTTCCACCAGCTCGTCCATTGTGGATGTTACACACTGGTCCTCACCTGTTTTATTCATAACAGCTTGCAGACATCTTTCATCACACGAGACATGAACGCGGTGCCCTGGTCCATCAGGATTTCCATCGGAATACCCACCCGGCTAAACAAATGGAAGAGCTCCCTTGCGAAACCTTTTGCTGCCGCCATGAGTAGCGGGATTGCCTCAGGATACCGGGTGGAGTAATCCACGATTACCAGGATGTATTGGTGTCCCCTCACGGTCTTCACCAACGGACCCACCAGATACATTGCCACCTGCTCGAATGGCACTCCTATAATGGGAAAGGGAACCAAAGGGTTTCAATAATGCACCCTCGGAGCTGTGATTTTCCACTCCGGGCAACTACGGCAGAGGTCCTCCACGGCGTGCTTGACTCCGGGCTAGTGGAACCGGCTCCCGATCCGCTTCCTGGTTTTCTCCATCCCCAGGTGTGCCCCAAGCTGGTGGGTGTGGGCAAGCTGCAACACAGTCCTAACATATTGGCTGGGTATGAGTAACAAGTCTTTTGTCTCCCCATTATGCTTTACTACCTGATACAATAAATTATGCTTGATTGCGAAGTGGGGGTAGCACCAGTCACTTACCCCAGGTAACAGTACGCCATCCACCGCAATCACCTGGCCCCTAGCCTTCTGGAGATTGGGGTCTTCTAACAGGGCCGTCCCAAACTGACCCGTGAGGATACCCATGTCGGGAGGTCCGTCTAGGGCCTCCACCTCCATAAAGGGGAGCCTGAGCACAGTGGCTCGCTTGCCGGAGTGGGGTCGTCTCCCTCCTCTGAGTCCGACTCGGGCTCATCTCTAGGAGACAGAACGTGTCTCCTTCCTGAGCGGAATGACAGTTGTGTGGTCCCATGGTGTTTATACTTGCGTACTATTGTTTGTACAGATGAACGTGGTAACATCTGTGCTCCCAGTCTAGGTATACAGATTTAACCCAAATTATAGAGGAAATAGATAGCTACAGCGAGACCGCTTCAGGAAAATGAATCTTTCAGCGAAGCTAGTTTTGACTCCCAAGCGGAGGACATGTTTCTGCATGGCGAGGATGCCATGCTGGATTGGTAAATTCTAATGCTAATGTCATTGTTTGAAATTAATAATATCAAACATTATTCATTTGAGATTATAATTATTTTTTTCTTATTTTATTTGCAATATATAAAAAATATAATCTGTAATGAAATGTGTAAAGTACACATTGGCTACACTGTGTGTGTGTGTGTGTGTGTGTGTGTGTATGTGTGTGTGTGTGTGTGTGTGTGTATGTGTGTGTGTGTGTGTGTGTGTGTGTGTGTGTATGTGTGTGTGTGTGTGTGTGTGTGTGTGTGTGTGTGTGTGTGTGTGTGTGTGCGTGCGTGCGTGCGTGCGTGCGTGTGTGTGTGTGTATGTGTGTGTGTGTGTGCGTGTGTGCGTGTGTGCGTGTGTGTGTGTGTGTGTGCGTATGTGTGTGTGTGTGTGTATGTGTGTGTGTGTGTGTGTGTGTGTGCGTGCGTGCGTGCGTGCGTGTGTGTGTGTGTGTGTGCGTGCGTGCGTGCGTGCGTGCGTGTGTGTGTGTGTGATATATTTTTTAAATGTATTTTACATAAACATGGAATGGAACAGCCCTTCACCACTTCACCATAGTGATTATGTTCCCTGTACTCTATATATATCTGTTTATTTTACGTGTTGATACAGGGCTCATACGTGAAAGTATTGTTACTGGTTTTTAAAAATATTTCACAGTGGCAGTGATTCTGATTATGAGCCGCCAATGTCAAGGTTTCCATCTCCATCTGAAGCTGGTTCATCCAGCCGGACCCCCGCTGTCTCCGGCTCCACACCTACCTGGCCTTCTAGAGATGTGAAGTCAGTGACAAAGAAGAGGAGGTGGGGAAGAGAGAAACCTGCAGACAGAGGGCTAGAGGGTCGTTGGCACTCTGTGTTAGAAGATGATGTGGAACCAAATCCACCTGTTTTTAGACCCAAAAGGCAGCCAGGACCTCAACTAGACATGACTGCAAAGTACAGCCCCCTTCAACTTTTTCAACTGTTTTTCACCTCGTCAGTTGTTGATTCCCTGGTGACGAACACCAATAAGTACGGGGCTAAGAAGCAGGCAGGAAAGAAAGAGGCATGGAAGACCATTTCCATGTCAGACCTTTTCTGCTACGTCTCAATGGTCATTTACATGGGGCTGGTGAAGTTGAAAACTCTAAGGGACTACTGGAAAACGTCAGCTCTCTATCAACTGCCTTTCCCCATGACTGTCATGTCTTGTAAAAGGTTTCTGACTATCTCACGGGCGCTTCACATCAGTGACCCAGAAGTTCATGGGGAGAATGACAAAATCAAACCTCTCTACCCCAACATCGTTGAGGCCTGCAAGACCTATTTTCAGCCCGCTCAGAACCTGTCCATCGATGAGAGGATTTTAGCCACAGGCCGGAATCAGCCTCAAACAATACATGAGAAACAAACCATCCAAGTGGGGTTACAAGCTGTTTGTTTTTGCTGATTGATTCTGTGTGTGCCTACACTTGCAATTTTTTTGTTTATGAGGGGAAAAACAGTTTTGCCACCAGTAATGGACTGAGTTATGATTCCGTTATGGAGTTATTGGATTTTCAACTGCTGGGGAAGGGCTACAAACTGTTTGTGGACAACTTCTACACAAGCCCTACCCTGTTTACAGAGGTGAGGAAGCGGGAGGTGTCGGCTTGTGGCACCATTCGGACCAACAGAGTGGGCTTTCCAAAGACAAAGGTGAACGACATGCCTAAGCAGGCTGAGGGGGGTACCATGTGATGGATCCGTGAAGATGGCCTGCTCTTTGTGAAGTGGATGGATACCAGAGAGGTGGTCTTCTGCTCCAGTATCCACAAATCCTTCAGTGGAGATCACGTCGTCAGGCGTGTGAAGGACGGTGTCGGGGTATGGACCACAAAAATTTTCCCCATTCCAGCTGCTGTGAAGGACTACAACAAGAGCATGGGAGGTGTGGACCTGTCAGATGCGCTGATAGGATACTACAATGTTCTCCACAAGACCATGAAATGGTACAACACATTTTTCTATCATTTCATTGACATTGCTGTGGTGAATGCCTTCGTCCTCCAGAAGGAAATGGCTAAGAGCTGTGGACAGCCCCCCATCTCACAGCTAGCCTTCAGGGAACTGCTCATCCAGGAGCTTACTAGCTACAGCAAGTCCACTGCAGCACCTTCTGTCCCCTCTACCTCTGTCCCTTCTGCTCCAACCAGTGGTGTTCACCTGCCCAGATTCATCTCTGCAGGCATGCATGTGTGTTACGGATACAGTTATCCTGTGTGTGTATCCTGTGTGTGTGTGTTTCTTTTCTCTCCTTCTCCCCTCACAGGTGAAAATCATCACTCCCCAATCAGTCAACAATCAACCCATCAATCAGAAGAAACACCTCCTCCTGTTTCCTACCCTATCACAGTTCCTTCCCCATGGTTTAAAAACCCCATCATTTGTTTGCTCTAGAGCTCAATCTAATTGTAAATGCCATGTTGGTAGATCTCTGTTCTTCATAGATTTCAGTAGCTCAATCTCTTTGTAAATGCCATGTATGTAGATCCCAGTGTTTCACTCTCTCGTTGTGTCTTAACCTCTCTTTTGTTTGAGCACCTCCAAATCACTTTGTCATCTCCTGTGAGCATTGTTTTTGCTTATGGTGTTTGCTGGTGGGAAAAGGGGAAACCAAGACAAGTCGCCCATGGGCATACACTACCCGTAGGTGAACTTTGTTAAATACACTAGTTAGAACTGGGCGGACCACCCACTGTATTTTTGGTTAGTTAGTTAGCTGTTGTTAAAGTAGGCTAGTCTAGCTTAGGGGTGTTTTTGCATATTTGTTTCTTTCCTTGGGTCCAGCTCAGCCCCTTTTCCTGCTCCCCCCATTACCGTGTGTTTATCAAATAAACCTTGAGTTTGACGGTAGATTTCAGTTGTCCTGGTTATTACGTTCCCACTTTTACTTTGTCACAATTATAATTTGCATGAGTTATGTTACGCGTCTCATTACCATCCCCCCTAGACTGTCGGGCCAAAAGGGATTCGTAACAATGTGCCTCAGGGCAAAAAGGGCACAGTAGGGGGACGTCGTTGTGCCCTTTGTCACAGGAAATGCCCCATCACCTGCACCACCTGTTCAGTAAGCCTCTGTTTTACAGCAGAAAGAGACTGCTATGAGCCATGGTACCAGCAGCACAATGTTGGGTAGTGGACTGAGGGTATTCACAATATTGTAAATAGAAAATATGTAAATAGTTACCCTTGTTAATTGTTTGTTTTATTATTATTATTATTACATTTTTTTTATATATATATTTTTTTATTTAAAAACAATTGGGGGGGGGGGGGTGTTAGAATGGCATTTATGTATTTTGTACACAGTTCTTTCCTTCAAAATGTATCACTGTACCAATTCGGCCACTTGGGTACATTTGGGTACATTTGTGTGGGACACCTGGGTGACTTCATGCTCAATGTCATGTAGCTCGCTCATGACATTATCTGTCCAAACCTTTGCTCAGATATTGTTGCCATCTTATGTTCTTCATTCTAATCATCCACAGCATCCTATCAGTATGTTTGGCTGTTCTTGGTCATTTGAAAGATGATGTAGCAACAATAAAAAACAGAAAACGTATGTTTATTTCCTTGTATTTTCTTCTACCAGATCTATTGTGTTATATTCTCCTACATTCAATATCAAATTGAGAATAAGGGGGGGGGGGGGGGGGGGTACCCCAAAGAAGTTAAAGGCACAGTCAACTTAGTGTATGTAAACTTCTGACCCACTGGAATTGTGATACAGTGAATTATAAGTGAAATAATCTGTCTGTAAACAATTGTTTGAAAAATGACTTGTGTCATGCACAATGTAGATGTCCTTTCTGACTTGCCAAAACTATAGTTTGTTAACAAGAAATGTGTGGAGTGGTTGAAAAACTAGTTTTAATAACTCCAACCTAAGTGTATGTAAACATCTGACTTCAGCTGTGTACGAGTCCTATTACGAAATAACCTGAAAGGTCGCTCAGCAAGGAAGAAGCCACTGCTCCAAAACCTCCATAAAAAAGCCAGACTACAGTTTGCAACTGCACATGGGGACAAAGATTGTACTTTTTGGAAAAATGTCTGATGAAACAAAAATGTAACTGTTTGGCCATATTGACCATCGTTATGTTTAGAGGAAAAATTGGGAGGCTTGCAAGCCGAGGAATACCATCACAAGCGTGAAGCACGGGGGTGGCAGCATCATGTTGTGGGGGTGCTTTTACTGCAGGAGGGACTGGTGCACTTCACAAAATAGATGGCATCACGATGTAGGAAAATTATATGGACATATTGAAACAACATCTCAAGACATCAGTTAAAGCTTGGTCGCAAATGGGTCTTCCAAATGGACAATGACCCCAAGCATACTTCCAAAGTTATGGCAAAATGGCTAAAGGACAACAAAGTCAAGGTATTGGAGTGGCCATCACAAATCCCTGACCTCAATCCCATGTAACATTTGTGGGCAGAACTGAAAAAGCGTGTGCGAGCAATGAGGCCTACAATCCTGACTCAGCTACACTAGCTCTGTCAGGAGGAATGGGTCAAAATTCACCCAACTTATTGTGGGAAGCTTGTGGAAGGGTTAAACAATTTAAAAGAAAGAAATTATTCTGACAATTTACATTCTTAAAATAAAGTGGTGATCCTAAGTCCGGGAATTTTTATTAGAATTAAATGTCAGGATTTGTGAAAAACTGAGTTTAAATGTATTTGGCTAAGGTGTATGTAAACTTCCGGCTTCAACTGTACTATAGTTTATGCTCTTCCATGTTCTCTTACAGATAGGGATTTGTATCCTCACTCCTCAGCTTCGTATACTATAGACATTGTAGGTGCAGGTTAGTGTGTTTCGTTATGAATCTTGTTCTGGAGGAAGCGCGGCAGAGTGGTTACTAGCTGGGACAACCACAGTCATAAAATCTGATTTTACACCAAACCACACTGCTAAGCCTATTTTTTATATTTTATTTAACTAGGCAAGACAGTTAAGAACAAATTCTTATTTTCAATGACAGCCTAGGAATAATGGGTTAACTGCCTTGTTCAGGGGCAGAATGACAGATTTTGTATCTTGTCAGCTTGGGGATTCGATCTTGCAACCTTTCGGTTACTAGTCCAACGCTCTAACCACTAGGCTACACTACGCTGCCACCCCTAATGCCTAACTCTAACCTTAAATAGAGACCAAAAATCACTTTTTTGTTTGGCACTGACCAAAATGGCATCACTTCAATGAAAACAAATCAGTGTGAGGGAGCTGCTCACTCTTCCTAACAATGGCATGTTAACCATAGTTCTGTTGCCGTGGAGCAATGCTGTGATCATGGTGCAATAGTGAAGCTGTGACTAGGCTCTGTACTGGGGTTCTCTCCAGTGTCAGTCAGTGCTAGCCTGCTGGGAGCCCTCTAGTGATGCACAGGACACCACTACAGGCTCTAACACTGTGGAATACTTAAACACTTAAACTTCCCCCATTAACCCATGAAATGCATCTCCCAACTCCTCCCCCCTGCTGTGTCCCTCGCCCCTCTTTCCCGCCTCACCCCCTGAGGTAAGACGTGGAGAAGAGGAAGGCGGGATGGAGGACGGGGGATAGGGGGTCCATGAATTCATGATGAACATATAGAGAGAGGAGTGACGATTTTAGACAATGCATTTACTATGAGTTCCTCATAGAAACCAGGTGATGCATTAAACCCTTCACTTGGGTGTGTGTGTGTGTGTGTGTGTGTGTGTGTGTGTGTGTGTGTGTGTGTGTGTGTGTGTGTGTGTGTGTGTGTGTGTGTGTGTGTGTGTGTGTGTGTGTGTGTGTGTGTGTGTGTGTGTGTGAAAGAAAGAAAGAAAACACAGAGAGAGAGAGAGAGAGAGAGGGTGGATGGTCTGTCCAGACTGTCCAGTTTACAGCATGTGTGTTACATCGTATGTATTGCAATGATGCAATTGCATCAGCCGTCCGTGTAAACATCCTTAAAGAGACAGGCCGTTTAAATCATACAAACATTAATTGAACAAAGTCTTTATACATGTAAGGCTGCCATGACCGATGACATGATGCAGTGGAAAAAAGCAGTGGAAGCGGCAGCACACTAGGGATTGGGCGCAACTGCTGAGAAATTGATACATTACAGTAACTTAAAGATAATTACGGCATGAAAATGTCATGGGGCCAGCTGTGAGAGTGTTGTGATATGGACTATGGTGCCTGTGTCCATTGTGTACAGCAACTGAGGCTCTAGAAAATCTCTTGACATGCAAACACCCCTTACACGCAACATGCAGATGTAGGATCTTAATTTGAGTCAGTTTATTACAGAAATAAAATAACCCTGCAACAACAAGAAATGTGAATTATTATTTGGATTATAATTAAAGATGCACTATGCAGAAATCGCTCTGCCATTTCCTGGTTGCTAAAATTCTAATAGTTTGCCTAATTTCCATTTATTTTTACAAAACAAGCAAGTATAGTGTAGAAAATCATTGTACCATCTAAACCACTGTGAAATATATTTTCAACACCCAACAATATTGTTTTTTCAGCTGTTTGGTGTACAAAACCAAAAGTAAAAGACAAAAAACAAAGCGTAACACGGAACCCAACCGGCTGCGGTGCGCCACCGTGCATACATTTATTTTGTCCCCCCACACCAAACGCGGTCACGACACGCAGGTTAAAATATCAAAACAAACTCTGAACCAATTATATTAATTTGGGGACAGGTCGAAAAGCATTAAACATTTATGGCAATTTAGCTAGCTAATTTGTCCTGGGATATACACACTGAGTTGTTATTTTACCTGAAATGCACAAGGTCCTCTACTCCGCCAATTAATCCACACATAAAACAGTCAACCGAATCGTTGCTAGTCATCTCTCTGCCTTCCAGGCTTATTCTTCTCTTGACTTTATATTGCGATTGGCAACTTTCATAAATTAGGTGCATTACCGCCACTGACTTTGTTCGCCTTTCATTCACCCACGTGGGTATAACCAATGAGGAGATGGGAGAAGCAGGACTTGCAGCGCGATCTGCATCAGAAATAGAACTGATTCTATTTTAGCCCTTGGCAACGCAGACGCTCGTTGGCGCGCGCGAGCAGTGTGGGTTACAGTAATTGAATAACATAGATTTTAAAATGTATTTTGCAGCGCTCGCGCACGCAATGCGAGTGGTGTGGTCAGCCTGTAAAGCATAGAAATAGCGCACATAGAACCGATCTACCACTTCTTAGACTTGTTTTCAATGAGAGTGACATATCTATAACTCACATTTCTATATACATTTTGTGGGGATGTCCAAAAAGTTACATATTGCAGCTTTAATGGACATTTTGTATGGGTTGATACATTTTTTGTTAGGGCAAATCAAGTCTGAAATGTCAATGTGGAAATTACAAACTTTAGAAGCCTATTTAAAACTCAACAAGCTTGCTTTGCAGGAAAATGCTCAACAACAAAAGAGGGATCCGATTAAGATCCTACATCAGTACACACACATCTTTCTTACACACAACATACCCACACACCACTACAACACCCAAACATAATTATATATACATGTACGCACACCTCTCTCTCGCACATTAATATAAACACAATCACAACTCACACGCACTGTATACTCCAATACACCAATCCAAACGTAATTACATGTGCACACACACCTCTCTCTCTCTATCTCTCTCTCTTTCTCTATCTCACACATGAATACACTCACACACAACCACTACAACACACACACACTGACACATAAATACACAAACTTCTTCCTCCCACACATACAGTACACAGCTAACCGATCATATAGTACATGTTCATGCTGCTGTATGTCCACCTCTACTGTACATATTAGAGGACCCAGAGAACGACCATCAGAATAGGACCTGGTGATCATCATCTGTAGGCCCAGCTCACAGTCAGGAAGCTGCCGGCCACAGCACACTCAACGAGAGGAGGGGGCGACGAGGGAGAGAGGACCAACAATCCAACCAGTCATGAGGATTTAACAATAATCCTACCCTCCTTCCTTTCCTCCCTCCCTCTCGGCCTTTTGTGAGAGAAAGGTAAAGGCAAATTATCGTTGTTACAGTCTCCTAAATTTCCCATAGGAATACATTCATTTTCACAGCTGATTCAGAAGCAGGCAGAAGATAGCAAATAATAGCGAAGAAATCTGGTGATTGCTCCCTCCGCTTGCTGCAGATCTCCTGTGAGAAGACTGTGAGAATACTTTTTGAGAAGCAGCTTTAAAATGTAATCTGCTTTTTGCATACATAACTGTTGCATTCATAGCACTGTCACACCTGTGTCCCTTCGAGACAGTCCTCAGAACCACTTAGTCAGGGTTTCCCCATTCTGTCAGACATGACCACATATTTAGGCCACTTGCTTTAGACTAGGGCCGTGCTCTCCAACCCTGTTCCTGGAGAGATACCCTCCTGTAGGATTTTGCTCCAGCGAAAACCTACAGGACGGTAGCTCTCCAGGAACAGGGATGGGGAGCCCTGGGCTAGCAAGACAGAGGCAGACGGAGTGTGTGTACAGCACAGCATATGGGTGGTGGGAAAAAGGTGCTGGTTGTGTGTACGTTTGTGTCGTGTGTGGGGAGATAAAGGATGTGTGTGGGGTTGTTTATTATAAGAGTGGTGTGGTAGATTGAGAGTGTTTGTGTTTATGGGTGTGGTGCTAGTCAGGGTTGTAATCTGATTACAAAAAACGGTGACTGTAATCAGTTACATTACCAGCAAAAATATTGTCATCAGATTACAGATACTTTTGAAAAATTGATGATTATTTTTGACCGACATGTTGCTGGATGATAATGATCGCTGACCAACATGCTGCTGGATGATACTGATCACTGACCAACATGCTGCTGGATGATACTGATCGCTGACCAACATGCTGCTGGATGATACTGATCACTGACCAACATGCTGCTGGATGATAATGATCGCTGACCAACATGTTGCTGGATGATACTGATCGCTGACCAACATGTTGCTGGATGATACTGATCGCTGACCGACATGTTGCTGGATGATAATGATCGCTGACCGACATGTTGCTGGATGATACTGATCACTGACCAACATGCTGCTGGATGATACTGATCGCTGACCGACATGTTGCTGGATGATACTGATCGCTGACCGACATGTTGCTGGATGATACTGATCGCTGATTGGCATGCTGCTGTATGATACTGATCACTGACCGACATGTTGCTGGATGATACTGATCGCTGACCGACATGTTGCTGGATGATACTGATCGCTGATTGGCATGCTGCTGTATGATACTGATCACTGACCGACATGCTGCTGGATGATACTGATCGCTGACCGACATGTTGCTGGATGATACTGATCGCTGACCAAAGCGGGGGACAGAGACTGATGCAACTGTCTGTGTTCTGTTGTGTGCTCTGTTTCAAATAGCCATCTCTCTCACTCTCCCTCTCTCTTGCTCTCTCTCTTCTAATCTACCATCCCCCCTTCTTTACTCAACCCCTCTTTGCTCTTTCTTTTCCCTGCCATATAGTTCACTATTCCTTTCCCTAGAAGTCTATCTCTCGATTTCCCTCACCCCTATCTATCTCGGTCTCCGTCACACCTCACTCTGTCTCTCCCTCATCCGCCATGTCTCTTTCTTTCATTTCACCCTTTCTCTCTCGGACTCCCTCTCCTCCTTCTCTCCCTTCTCATCCCCCATATCTTTTTCTCTCCTTTCATCCGCTCTCTCTTTTTATCTCCTGTCTCCCTCTCTTCTCTATCTCTCTGTGCCCCCCCCCACCCCCCCCTCTTTGTTCATTCCAGCTGCAGGCCCCTGCTACCCTTGTGAAACCCACAGCGGGAACAAAGTTTAATCAATGAACACAAATAAATAGCTTAGATTCCATGCCCCCCTCCATCAATTTCAGTGCAATGAAACATCCAATTGGGACTTGCACATTAATGCACACAATCACACCCTCTTCATTCACACTTACACACAACAGTTTCTCTTTCTCAGTCATATTTCAGAATCTTGTTGTTGCTCTCTGCATCTCTCATGCACTCTTAAACTCTCTTTTTTTATTCACCCCTTTTATCTCACATATTCCCTCCCCATCTCTTGGCCTCCTATCGCACTTTCTTTCTCAATTTCAGCCTCTCTTTCAGTCTATATCTCTCACAGTCTTCATATCTCAGCATCTCTCTCTCGCTTGGCTCTCCCAATTTCTTGCCCCCCCCCCCCCCCCCACTCTCTCTCATTCCCTGTCTCTCCTTCCCTCTCTATCCATGGATCCAGACAGGGTCCTCTTGGTTCTTCAGAGGGTAGTACCGCTGAAGGAGGTTATCATGCTTATCTGATGGATGTAGTGCAGGGTTACATCCAGCTCGGTAAAATCAGATGCCAGGTTTACAGTCAGGGCATTTCAGGACTGGCTGACTGCTGGACCATGGAATTGTATAGTCACTGCTTGGATGATGCTAATTTTGTATGCCAATGCACACAAACTCTCTCCCTCTCTCTCCACGCATGCGCCACACATGTGGAGCGCACACACACACACACACACAGCGTGTATGGGATAAACATGCAGGGGGCATTTGAGTCCAGTATGTGATGCTCAGGGGTAGTTAGCCTCAGCTGCAGGCTGGAGCCCCTTTCTCCCAGCTGTCGCTTTGCCCTTCCAGCTCTCTCCCTCTCTCTCCCTTCCTCTCTACCTCTCTCTCCCTTCCTCTCTCCCTCTCTCTCCCTTCCTCTTTCCCTGTCTCTCTCCCTCCCTCTTTCCCTGTCTCTCCCTCTTTCACTCCCTCTTTCCCTGTCTCTCTACCTCTTTCACTCCCTCTCTCTCCCTTCCTCTTTCCCTGTCTCTCTACCTCTTTCACTCCCTCTCTCTCCCTTCCTCTTTCCCTGTCTCTCGCCCTCTCTCTCCCTTCCTCTTTCCCTGTCTCTCTCCCTCCCTCTTTCCCTGTCTCTCCCTCTTTCACTCCCTCTCTCCATTCCTCTTTCCCTGTCTCTCTACCTCTTTCACTCCCACTCTCTCCCTTCCTCTTTCCCTGTCTCTCTCCCTCTTTTCCTCTTTCCCTCTCTTTCTCCCTCTCTCTCTCCCTTCCACTTTCCCTGCCTCTCTCCTCGTCCTCTCTTTCCCCCTCTCACCCCCCACTCTCCCTCTCTCTCTTTCCCCCTCTCACCCCATCTCTCTCTCTCTCTCTCTCTCCCTCTCTCCCTTCCTCTTTCCCTCTCTTTCTCTCTCTCTCCCCTGCCCTCTTTCTCCTCTCTCTCTCTTTCTCTCTCTCTCTCTCTCTCTCTCTCTCCCTGTCCTCTCTTTCCCCTTCTCACCCCCCCCCCCAGCCCCTCTCTCTGTCTTTCTGACATCCACATCCCCTGGCCAACACATCTGGCTTTATGCATTAGAGAGGAGCACAAACATAAACAGTTGACACACAGAATCTTCAAATACACACAGTGATGCACTCATATACATAAACATACATTGAGATCAAATCATTAAAAAGTACAAGCATCAATACACTAGTGCAGGGGTGTCAAACTCATTTTCCCAGCAAGCTGCATTCTGTCTTCACCGATGTCCGTCCTGTCTTTTCCTCGCCATCAAAATTTGCAAAAAGTTGCCCTCTGTCAATCGCTTTTGGAATTTTGGATGCTCCCTGACTGCATAGGTTTTGATGACGGACACCTGGACAAAGGGAAGAGACTATGTAAGTCCATTATTTATATACAATTTCCATTTGGGTTAAGTCAGTTCAATGTCGATTGAGATCAGGTTTTTTTCAACAAGTACATATATATTTTACTCAAACCACCCACAGGTCGGATTGAATGGGCTCACCTTGAGTTTGACACATCCACTATTACAACACACACAGGGTGATCATGGCAGCTGTCCTCATCCCTCTATTTTATGTTCTGTAGGGTGTTGAGTCAGTGCGCAGTGGAGATTTGTGTGTGTGTGTGTGTGTGTGTGTGTGTGTGTGTGTGTGTGTGTGTGTGTGTGTGTGTGTGTGTGTGTGTGTGTGTGTGTGTGTGTGTGTGTGTGTGTACAGTACACCTGGTTGTCCATCAGACAGCAGTGTAATCAGCATGGAGCGTTGCCAGTGTCTCTGTGCCGTGCTCCAGGCTGTACTGTACATCACATATACAGTGCATTCGGAAAGTATTCAGGCCCCTTCAGTTTTTCCACAGCCTTATTCTAAAATGGATTAAAGAGTTGTTTTGCCCCTCAATCTACACACAATACCCCATAAAGACATTTTTGCAAATGTTTTAAAAATAAAAAAACTGAAATATCACATTTACATAAGTATTCAGATCCTTTACTCAATACTTTGTTGAAGCAACTTTGGCAGCGATTCCACTTGGGTATGACGATCCAAGCTTGGCACACCAGTATTTGGGGAGTTTTTCCCATTCTTCTCTGCAGATCCTCTCAAGCTCTGTCAGGTTGGATGAGGATTGTTGCTGCACAGATATTTTGTTGTTCGATCGGGTTCAAGTCCGGGCTCTGGCTGGGCCACTCAAGGACATTCAGAGACTTGTCTCAAAGCCACTCCGGTGTTGTCTTGGCTGTGTGCTTAGGGTTGTTGTCCTGTTGGAAAGTGAACCTTCGCCCCAGTCAGAGGTCCTGAGCACTCCGGAGCAGGTTGTCATCAAGAATCTCTCTGTACTTTGCTCAGTTCATCTTTCCCCTTGATCCTGACTAGTCTGCCAGTCCCTTCCTTTGAAAAACATCAACACAGAATGAATCTGCCACCCCCATGCTTCACCATAGGGAAGGTATTGGCCAGGTGATGAGCAGTGCCTGGTTTCCTCCAGACGTGACTTTTGGCATTCAGGCCAAAGAGTTCAATCTTGGTTTCATCAGACCAGAGAATCTTGTTTCTAAACTCAAAGCGGGCTGTCATGTGCCTTTTACTGAGGAGTGGCTTCCGTCTGGCCACCACTATAAAGGCCTGATTGGTGGAGTGCTGCAGATATGGTTGTCTTTCTGGAAGGTTCTCCCGTCTTCAATGCTGCAGAAATGTTTTGGTATCCTTCCTCAGATCTGTGCCGCTGCACAATCCTGTCTCGGAGCTCTAGTGACAATTCCTTCGACCTCATGGCTTGGTATTTGCTTTGACAATTTACCACAGACAATCTGGACTCCAATCAGGTTGTAGAAACATGTTTATTTTAAATTGACAATCTGTATCAACCATGAGAATAGAAAGGTTCAGAACTTTTGTGAAACATCACAGCACCGTTGAGAAATATATGGCAAATAGAAATCCAATATGGATGGTGTTAAGAGATAGATGAGAGGGGTTGAATGGAGCTGAAGGTTGGGACTAATAACAACTAATAACAACAAGATACCTAATGTAAAACATACTCTGCCCGTAAAACGTATATGGGTTAAGAACTTCTTTCAGAAGAGTTCAGTTTGAAAGATAAGGCAAATGTGGTCACTTATTGTCAAGACGTTGACAAGGTTATAAATAATGAGTTTTAGTTGAAATAATAAATGTGTCCTTCAAACGTTGATTTCGTCAAAGAATCCTCCCTTTGAAGCGATTACAGCCTTGCAGACCTTTGGCATTCTAGTTGTCAATTTGTTGAAGTAATCTGAAGAGATTTCACCCCATGCTTCCTGAAGCACCTCCCACAAGTCGGATTGGCTTGATGGGCACTTCTTACGTACCATATAGTCAAGTTGCTCCAACAACAGCTCAATAGGGTGGAGATCCGGTGACTGTGTACAAATCTCCCACTTTACCACCACCAAAGCACCCACAGACCATCACATTGCCTCCACCATGCTTGACAGATGGCACCGTTTCATTTTTTCTGCATTTCCCAAATGTTTGTGATCCGAACACCTCAAACTTAGATTAGTCTGTCCATAACACTTTTTTCCAATCTTCCTCTGTCCAGTGTCTGTGTTCTTTTGCCCATCTTAATCTTTTATTTTTATTTGCCAGTCTGAGATATGGCTTTTTCTTTGCAACTCTGCCTAGAAGGCCAGTCGCCTCTTCAGTGTTGACATTGAGACTGGTGTTGTGTGGGTACTATCTAAGGAAGATGCCCGTTGAGGACTTGTGAGGCGTCTGTTTCTCAAACTAGAGACTCTAATGTACTTGTCCTCTTGCTCAGTTGTGCACCAGGGCCTCCCACTCCTCTTTCTATTCTGGTCAGGGCCAGTTTTCTCTGTTCTGCGAAGGTAGTAGTACACCCCATTGTACGAGAACTTCAGTTTCTTGGCTATTTCTTGCATGGAATAGCCTTCATTTCTCAGAACAAGAATAGACTGATTTTTCTGGCCATTTTGAGCCTGTAAACGAACCCACAAATGCTGATGATCCAGATACTCAACTAGTCTAAAGATGGCCAGTTTTATTGCTTCTTTAATCAGAACAACAATTTTCAGCATGTGTTCTAACATAATAGCGGAAAGGTTTTCTAATGATCAATTAGCCTTTTAAAATTATAAACTTGGATTAACTATGTATGTATGTATGTATGTATTTATATGTGTGATATATTTTTGCTAAAAATATATGGGGGATTGGAAGGGATGCAGACAATTACATTAAAGGAAGCCACAATCTATCTGCAATACTAAAGCTGATCAACCCCCTAAAAAGAATAACACATTTTTTTTTTAAATAAGTTGTAGAAATATCTCAACGATGATCAGTAGAAACAGGGTGCACCTGAGCTCAATTTTGAGTCTCATAGCAAAGGGTCTGAATACTTATGTAAATAAGGTTTATCTTTTTTTACGGGGTATGTGTGTAGATTGGCAATGAACATTTTTTATTTAATTGTTTTCGAATAAGGCTGTAAGGTAACAAAATGTGGAAAAAGGGAAGGGGTGTGAATCATTTCTGTATTCAGTGTACTAGCTGACATCACCATGAAATTAAACCAATATCACAGGCCACTAACTCTGCAAAAGTCAACTGTCGCTGACTAAATCGTAGACCTAATTTCCAAGGGGGAAGTGGGGAAAAACTATTCCATCCCCGTTGCCTTGGAAACTATTTATGCATGCAAGGCTGGGTGTCATTCATACCAAAAGTTCAAAGGTAACTTCCTCTCCTTGACACCTTTATTTGTGCACACTAATCCGAGAAATCCCCAAGTTTGTCTCTGACATATCTGTTTATACCTGAGCTTGGGTTGAATTGCAATAGTATTGGAACAGGAATAGAGAAGCCATTTTATAGCATAGAGATGAACCCACTGTGTCCAATGTCCCTAATAGACAAGCAATGGCTTATGTGACTCCTCCCCACCCGGTCCAACACAGCTGTGAACACGCCAAATGACTGGCAACCTGAGCGACTCAGGGTTTGAGCTCTCCTATAAAACCTTGGCCAAACCCTAATCCCATCTGAATGGTTTCTGGCCTCTTTCAGTCATTATGAATAGGCAGGATGGAAACTCACCTTCTATCATGGATCAGGATTATGGGGCTTCAGTACAGATTCTTTAATTATTCCTCAAAATAACTAGAGAGAATTCCATACAGTAGTCGGCTATCTACTGGAATATGCTGCCCAACATCCCCCCCATCCCTCAATCCCCCATCCTCACTCTTCATCTCTTGTTTTGTAGCTTTTCTGTTAATTTTATTTAGCTTTACCTTTAAAAAAACCTCTTTATTTCACATTCAATAAAAAAAATGTTGTTCTTTCGTTTTTTCACAAGTATTTAGGATAAAAAAAAACAGGGGATTAACATCAACACAATATAATTGAATATCGTTCACACCCTCCATGTTTCGATTGGATGGTTCTTCACCTTTTCAGTTCCATTCCAATTTGTTTATGTCACGTTCTGACCTTTATTTTCTTTGTTTTGTCTTTATTTAGGATGGTCAGGGCGTGAGTTGGGGTGGGCAGTCTATGTGTGTTTTTCTATGTTGGGGTTTTGAGTTCAGCCTAGTATGATTCTCAATCAGAGGCAGGTGTCGTTAGTTGTCTCTGATTGAGAATCATACTTAGGTAGCCTGGGTTTCTCTTTTGGTTTGTGGGTGTTTGTTTCCGTGTGAGTGTTTGTTGCCATACGGTACTGTTTCGGTTTTCGTTCATGTTCACGTTTATTGTTTTGTATTTCATAGTGTTCAGTTTATGTCTTAAAATAAACGTTATGGACACTTCCCACGCTGCGCATTGGTCCTCCGATCCTTCTCTCTTCTCCTCCTCAGAAGAGGAGGAAGAATGCCATTACAGTTTAAACTGTCTCGCTGGAAACCAAAATATTTTCAATCAATCAATCACATTTATTTATATAGCCCTTCTTACATCAGCTGATGTCACAAAGTGCTGTACAGAAACCCAGCCTAAAACCCCAAACAGCAAGCAATGCAGGTGTAGAAGCACGGTGGCAAGAAAAACTCCCTAGAAAGGCCAGAACCTAGGAAGAAACCTAGAGAGGAACCAGGCTATGAGGGGTGGCCTGTCCTCTACTGGCTGTGCCGGATGGAGATTATAACAGAACATGGCCAATATGTTCAAATGTTCATAAATCACCAGCAGGGTCAAATAATAATAACCACAGTGGTTGTCGAGGGTGCAACAGGTCAGCACCTCAGGAGTAAATGTCAGTTGGCTTTTCATAGCCGATCTTTCAGAGTATCTCTACCGCTCCTGCTGTCTGTAGAGAGTTGAAAACAGCAGGTCCGAGACAGGTAGCACGTTCGAATAGAACAGTTGAAACTGGAGCAGCAGCACGGCCAGGTGGACTGGGGACAGAAAGGAGTCAGGCATGGTCCTAGGGCTCAGGTCCTCCAAGAGAGAGAAAGAAAGAAAGAAAAAGAGAAAGAAAGAGAGAAAGAAAGAGAGAAAAATAGGGAAAAAGAGAGAGAATTAGAGAGAGCATACTTCAATTCACACAGGACACAGGATAAGACAGGAGAAATACTCCCCCGACACATAAACTACTGCAGCATAAATACTGGAGGCTGAGACTGGATGGGTCGGGAGACACTGTGGCCCCTTCCGACTATACCCCCGGACAGGATCAAACAGGCAGGATATAACCTCACCCACTTTGCCAAAGCACAGCCCCCACACCACTAGAGGGATATCTCCAACCACCAACGAATTGTCATTCGGCATTGGGTTTTACATAGTTGTGTGTTTAGCCTAGGCTACTATACATGTTATGAGGAGGAAAAGGTCCTTGTTGATCTAATTAAATGTTCAATTAAATTTTAATGTAAGAGCTCCAGTGGACTACTGCTCTCCCCGGGAGCCGTTGCACTGAGATTAGCCACGCAGTTTTTGTCAATTGTTCTGACAGTTGATTTGCCCATAGTCTTTTGATGAGTTGTGCACATTCTATTATAAACTGGTTAGTTCGAGCCCTACAGTAAATGCTGAATGGCTGACAGCCATGGTATATCAGACCGTATACCACTGGTATGACAAAACTTGTATTTTTACTGCTCTAATTACATTGGTAACCAGTTTATAATAGCAAAAAGACACCTCAGGGGGTGTAATATAAGGCCAATATACCACGGCTAAGAGCTGTGTCCAGAAACTCCGCTTTGTGTCGTTGACTGAGAAAATTCCATATTGGCCATATACCACACCTCCTTGAGGTTTATTGTGTATAGCAAGGCTCCTGATCATAATAATTCCAGCGTAAACGACATTCAAATTTGAATCATAGATGTCTTTGCTTGACTGAGTGCACCAGTTTATTTGTAGATGTCCGAACATTTCGGTACACATTTCTTACCTCTTCCCTTCCTTCCCGTCTCCCTATAGTATTTCCATTTCCTATCCTCTCTTCATCGTCCTCTCTCTCCTTCCTCATCTCCCAGCGAAAGCTCATGTTTATGAATAGCAGACTAGGAGAGGAGCAGAAACTCACATCTATTGAGGCATTTCATGAGGAAATATGAATCATCTGTGGGCCTCTTCTCTGCTGCACTAATGGCATATTCACTACAGTAAGTAAACAGCGTTCTAAGGGACTGCATCTCAGTGCTAGAGGTGTAACTGCAGAACCTGGTTTGATTCCTGGCTGTATCACAACCGGGCCGTGATTGGGAGTCCCATAAGGCGGCCCAGCATCGTCCTAGTTAAGTAAAATATAAATATTTGTTTAACTCCACTGAAGGCAATTTGATCTTACGTGTTCAAATTAAAATCAAATCACATGTTATTTGTCACATTCTTCGTCGACAACAGGTGTAGACCAACAGTGAAATGCTACTTAAGGATCCTTTTCCTACAATGCAGAGATAAAGATAAGCAGAAAACGGTAATAAAACATTGAAATATTAGCACAGTTAATATTAAATAACAACAAGGAGTAGAAAATAACATGGCTATATATAGAGGAGTAGGAAATAACATGGCTATATATAGAGGAGTAGATAATAACATGGTTATATATAGAGGAGTAGATAATAACATGGCTATATATAGAGGAGTAGATAATAACATGGCTATATATAGAGGAGTAGATAATAACATGGTTATATATAGAGGAGTAGATAATAACATGGTTATATATAGAGGAGTAGATAATAACATGGCTATATATAGAGGAGTAGATAATAACATGGCTATATATAGAGGAGTAGATAATAACATGGTTATATATAGAGGAGTAGATAATAACATGGTTATATATAGAGGAGTAGATAATAACATGGTTATATATAGAGGAGTAGATAATAACATGGCTATATATAGAGGAATAGATAATAACATGGTTATATATAGAGGAGTAGATAATAACATGGCTATATATAGAGGAGTAGATAATAACATGGCTATATATAGAGGAGTAGATAATAACATAGCTATATATAGAGGATTAGAAAATAACATGGCTATATATAGAGGAGTAGATAATAACATGGCTATATATAGAGGAGTAGATAATAACATAGCTATATATAGAGGATTAGAAAATAACATGGCTATATATAGAGGAGTAGGAAATAACATGGCTATATATAGAGGAGTAGATAATAACATGCGTATGCAATGTGTGTGTGTATGAGTCTGTTGGGGTGTCAGTGTAAGTATGTGTGTGTGTGGTTAGAGTTCAGTGTGTCAGTACAAGAGAGTTAGTGTAAAAAAAGTGTCAATGCAGGTAGTATGGGTAGCCATTTGATTAACTATTTAGCAGTTTTGTTTAGAAGTCTTATGGCTTGGGGGTAGAAGCTGTTCAGGGTCCTGTTGGTTCTAGACTTGGTACCGCTTGCCGTGAGGTAGCAGAGAGAACAGTCTATGGCTTGGGTGGCTGGAGTCTTTAAAAAATGTTTGGGCCTTCCCTTGACACCACCTGGCAGAGAGATGGCAGGGAGTTCGGCCCCAGTGATGTACTGTGCTGTACACACTACCCTCTGTAGCGCCTTGCGGTCATCAGTAGCCTACAACTATGTTGTCAGTAGCTGCAGGCTACTGATGTTTCAGAAACCAGCTACATTTCCCCAAGAACATTATGTACACAGACATACAGTAGATTACACTCCATGTTTCCTCAACCAAGGAACAGTAGGCTAAAGGTGTATCCATACATAGGTTCATTTGCTCCTAGCAGAACTCGGCTAGGCGAAGTGAACGTCTGTGCTCGTATACTCCCTTAAAACACCTTTGCTTGAAAAACTAGAAATATGCGGAAATATTACCATTTGTCCTTCTTGAGACACCGTAGCCTGTACACTAAAATAACTAAAGAAATCTGTAATTAATTTTGACGTTTTTGCCGAGGAGGTCTAAGTCACGCAATTTCACATCTAAATAAGATGTTTTGGCGCAGTATTTCTCAAATGAAAAAATGTGGATGAAAACTAGTCATCTGTCATTTAATAATGACAACATACACTTCATTGAAGAATCCCTACTGTTGACCAATCATCAACGAAAGGGCGAAAGCTCGAACTTTGACAAGCCCCTCCCCAAAAAACGATTTGCTCGAACAGCCAAAAAACTCTGCCTAACAACAAACAAACAAAAACATCAGAAAATGTTGTCACAATATAAGCTGTCATACCTTAATAGAAAATGACTCTAGTAAAAGTAAAAGTCATCCAGTAAAATAATACTCGAGTAAAATGTTAAAAGTACTTGATTTAAAATATACTTAAGTATCAAAAGTAAAAGTATAAATCATTTAAAATTTCTTATATTAAAGCAAACAAGACATTTTCTTGTTTTTTATTTATTTATGGAAATCCAGGGGGACACTCAGACATCATTTACGAACGAAGCATGTGCGTTTAGGGAGGGAGTCCGCCAGAGGCAGTAGGGATGACCAGGGATGTTCTCTGTTTAGTGAGTCCTCCAGATCAGAGGCAGTAGGGATGACCAGGGATGTTCTCTGTTTAGTGAGTCCTCCAGATCAGAGGCAGTAGGGATGACCAGGGATGTTCTCTGTTTAGTGAGTCCTCCAGATCAGAGGCAGTAGGGATGACCAGGGATGTTCTCTGTTTAGTGAGTCCTCCAGATCAGAGGCAGTAGGGATGACCAGGGAGGTTCTCTGTTTAGTGAGTCCTCCAGATCAGAGGCAGTAGGGATGACCAGGGATGTTCTCTGTTTAGTGAGTCCTCCAGATCAGAGGCAGTAGGGATGACCAGGGATGTTCTCTGTTTAGTGAGTCCTCCAGATCAGAGGCAGTAGGGATGACCAGGGAAGTTCTCTGTTTAGTGAGTCCTCCAGATCAGAGGCAGTAGGGATGACCAGGGATGTTCTCTGTTTAGTGAGTCCTCCAGATCAGAGGCAGTGGGGGTGACCAGGGATGTTCTCTGTTTAGTGAGTCCTCCAGATCAGAGGCAGTAGGGATGACCAGGGATGTTCTCTGTTTAGTGAGTCCTCCAGATCAGAGGCAGTAGGGATGACCAGGGATGTTCTCTGTTTAGTGAGTCCTCCAGATCAGAGGCAGTAGGGATGACCAGGGATGTTCTGTTGATAAGTGCATGAATTTGACTATTTTCCTGTCCTGCTAAGCATTCAAAATGTAACAAGTACTTTAGGCTGTCAAGGAAAATGTATGGAGTAAAAAGTATACCTTCTTAAGGGATGTAGTGAAGTAAAAGTAAAAGTGGTAAAGTAAAGATACCCAAAATAACTACTTAAGTAGTACTTTAAAGTATTTTTACTTAAGTACTTTAAACCACTACAAGTGTGTTTTGAAATGTTTTATCTGCGTTCTCTGTGTCATCCCCAGATAGATGTCACAATCTCAGAGACCTCCGGTCAACCATGAAAGAAGCCGGTGTGGCGGGAGACTGCTGCGGCTGTTGCTAACAGACTTTTACCTCTCTCCCCTGACCTGCGACGTGTCCTAGGATTTGTACTCCAAAGCCTAGGTTAGTTATGAGGGGTTTTCTTAACTAAATTAATTAATAAATACATCATGAAACCGACACAGAGACACTATAATTATAATTTGATAGGCTACATATGAATAAGTCATATGTTGCCTAAGTTTACAGTAGTTTACTAAAGGGTAGACTAAATAACCTAGTCCATTTGTCCATTTAGTTTAATTGGAATTAAGATGACCTTAGTGCTACAATGCTTTTAGGAAACCCAAGCCAGAACTCTTATGTCACGCTGGTTTCCATGGGGATTGGAAGCTCATTAACTATGAACATGGTAATCAGAAGTAATTAGTCCTGTTTTATATAAGCCTCATCATGAGCATCATCATCACACAGACAACGTGTTAATCCCCCTGCCTGCCGAGCCTACGGCGTAAACACACGACATTCACAGTGGGTTCTGGAACATATGTAGGCTATACATGACACTCTCGTGTGAAGCCCTCATTATGCATGAATTACCCATAATTGTGCAACAGAACTAAAGTGGTTCTCCGGAGTGTGCTCACGTCTTACACTTACATGTAGGATCTCTATGGCTCACGTGATGAATTACTTGGGGGATATGAGTGGTCATTTAGGCTCCTATAGATCATGCCTAATGCTCAATGGGGTAACAAGTCTCCAGATGGCTCAGGGTGGAACTCCTGTAGCTAATGACTATAGGGGCTGCAGGTTGCCTAGTGATTAGAGAGGCGAGCTGGCAACCGTTCGAATCCCAGGTCCAACTGGAAAAAATCTGTTGAGAAGTGAGTTGGCAACCAGAGGGTTGCTGGTATCAATCCTATATGCCATTGCCTGCTGTTGTACACTTGAGCAAGGTACTTAACCCCACACAGTGCCCAGTGTGGCAGCACCTCTCGGAAGTCAAATTTCGGTTGGACCATTAAAGGCATCTTAATCATTCTGTCAAAGCACGTAACTTCCCTCCACAATACAATTTATGCTGTTCCCTCCTATCATATCACTTCTCCATCCAACCCAGACATGAGCTGCTGGATGACAGTGAGCTGCTTAGGAAAAAGTTTACGACATACGAGACCTTTTCATTGGCTCCTGCAACAGAAGACACTTTGACCTTTCATACTTCTTCCTGTGACATCTGAGGCCGCGGAATGCCAAGGCCTGGAGGCGAGGGCCTGACCAAGTAACCATAGCAACATAGTACTGTTGTACATACAGCCGACATTCAAACAATGAAATTCCAATGAGTAGGGCCAGATGTACAGCACTCCCTTCCCTGCCCCTCTCCACTATAGGGAATCTAAGTACTAGAATTAGTAGAACTTGTCTCCAGTAGTAATGTATTTTTACCATATCCCGTGAGAGGCAGACTACACCTTGCTGTCTGGAGCACAAAAAAGCAGGTTGACCAATGGAGATTTCCCATCAAGTCCTATTTGGATCTACTTCTGCAGTAGGTGAGTGCAAAGGGCCTTGGGATGCATTAACCCAGAGCTCTTTGAGTGGTAATGTCTTACAACATTTCAACATATATCGCTCAAACCTTATCCATTTTAATTCTGAAAGCCAGAGCGCCCATGATAAAACATTAACGGTGGGAGGTATACTGATCCCAGAGGCAGAGATGGGCAGCAAAGGATCCCTGTGGATTCAGAGCCATGCTTCGTGACCATTCTACGTGGCTAAATGAATCCTGAGCCCTATCAGTGGAGTAATCATGACAACTGGCCCCTGGCTCTCTTCCCTCTTCATCCATCATTCAGGCCAGTTAAAACACCCAGGACTGTCACGGCTACAGCTCAACCATTTATTAACCTCCAACGGTCAGGTGTTACCATGGGGATGGTAGGGATCAGGTCGTCAGGGAGTTAACTTAGGAAACAGTTGCCACGACAGTTAGAGATGTCCTGCTCAGTTCCCATTGGGTGAAATTAGTTCTGGTTATGAAAACTGACAGTTTAACTCAGTGTTGAGTGAATGTGTTTTTTCTGAGATGAAGAAAACCCTGACTGGCCATAATGACACTATGTCAAATCATCAGTTACACAAGCTGACTTGGTGGTGCGTAGAGCTACTAGGAAACTGTTGTCTGCCAGCTGTCAGACACTTCCTCAGTGTCAGTCTGACAACACCAGTCCTGCTCAACATCATAGTCACTTAGCAGCCCTTGTAATGGCTTTATTTTGAAATGGTCTAACTATAAAACAGCGCCTTGTGTAACTGAAACCTCCATGGCTTTAATCCGTATTACACACAACCTTCCTAGCTCTGTCAAACAGAGGTTAAAGAAGAGGGCCCATTCTCCTCAGCAGCGTGCTGCTGTCACTGAAGTTGATAACAATCTGTCTGGCATGTGAAGTCCAGAACCGATGTGTGAGACCTCACAAGCGAAAGTTGTGGAGAATGGAGGAAACTTTTAATGATCCTCTGGAGTTGCTCTCAGTCGGTGTAATTAGTTCAAACGAGCTGTGGGTCCCACCTGCTGTGTGTGTCCCTCACAAACCTCTTTTAAATGTAAATACTACCCGCCGTCAATCACACTCAATCACATGACCAATCCCATAGCGAGGCACACACACACACACACATTCACACTATAACTCACACTGTGACACATGTGCCCACCTGCATTAATGCTCACTCACACAAAATTCAGTGACATTCATACACGCACACACACACACAGTTACACACCAATGCAATAAATCCACCCACCCACCCACCCACCCACCCACCCACCCACCCACCCACATCCATACGCACATTCGCAGTCCAGCACATTCAATTAGTCATAATCCTTCAAAAGGTTCTGGTATTCTCTCCATCCCAAACCGCTGACTGGCTGCCATATCTTTATGTTCTCGGCAGGAGTTGCAATGGAACTGAAAACGAAACCATCCAGGTAACCTCAACCAAACCTCTGGGGAACAGAACAACCGACACAGCCAAAACCAGTGCATGTGTATGCATCACAGGAGACTGGTGAGAGGAGGACAGGCTAATAATACAGGGCCGTCAGAAAGTGTTCATACCCCTTGAATTATTCCACATTTTGTTGTTACAACCTGAATTCACAATGGATTCAATTGGTATTTTTTCTCACCCATCTACACCCAATACCCCATAATGAGAAAGTGAAAACATGTTTGTTTTAAATGTTGCAAAGGTTGTGAAAAGAAATACAGAAATATCTAATTGACATAAGTATTCACACCCATAAGTCAATACATTAGAATCACATTTGGCAGTGATTACAGCTGTGAGTCTTTCTGGATAAGTTTCTAAGAGCTGGATTGTACAGTATTTGCCCATTAAACTTTTGGCATTTCTTTAAGCTCTTGTCTAATTGGTAGTTGATCATTGCTAAACAACCATTTAAGTCTTGCCATAGATTTTCAAGCAGATTTAAGTCAAAACTGTAACTGGGCAACTCAGGAACATTCCACGTCTTCTTGTTAAGCAACTCCAGTGTAGATTTGGCCTAAAAGGTTAATTCATCTCCCAGTGTCTGGTGGAAAACAGACTGAACCAGGTTTTCCTCTAGGATTTTGCCTGTGCTTAGCTCCATTGCGTTTATTTTTTATCCTAAAAAACCCATTACTCCTTAATGATTACAAGCATACCAATAACATGATGCAGCCACCACTATGCTTCATAATATGGAGAGTGGTACTCAGTAATGTGTTCTATTTGATTTGCCTCAAATACAACAGTTTGTATTCAGGACAAAAAGTGAATTGCTTTGGCTTGTTGCAAACAGGATGCATGTTTTAGAGTATTTTATTCTGTACTTCCTTTTCACTCTCATTTAAGTTGGTATTGTGGAGGAACTACCAAGTTGTTGATCCATCCTCAGTTTTCTCCTATCACAGCCATTAAACTCTGTTTTAAAGTCATCGTTGGCCTCATGGTGAAATCCCTGAGTGGTTTCCTTCCTCTCCGGCAACTGAGTTAGGAAGGACGCATGTATCTTTGTAGTGACTGGGTGTATAAATACGCCATCAAAAGGGATATTCAATGTCTGTTCACAAAGAAGGCGCCCTTCTTTGTGAGGTATTGGAAACCATGCCTGATCTTTGTGGTTGAATCTTTGCTTGAAATTCACTCCTCGACTGAGGGACCTTACAGATAATTGTGTGGGGTACAGAGATGAGGTAGTCGTTAAAAAATCATGTTAAACACTATTATTGCACACAGAGTGAGTCCATGCAACTTTTTATGTGATTTGTTAAGCACATTTTTACTCCTGAACTTATTTAGGCCATAACAAAAAGGTTGAATACTTTTTGACTCAACATTTCAGCTTTTCATTTTTTTATTAATTTGTAAGAAGAAAAAAAATATTGTGTGTAGGCCAGTGACCCCCCAAAATCTCAATTGAATCCATTTTGAATTCAGGCTGTAACACAACAAAATGTGGAAAAAGTCAAAGGGTGTGAATACTTTCTGAAGGCTCTGTAATGGCTGGAATAGAATGGTAACAAACACATATGTGTTTGATACCATTCCATACATTCCGTTCAAAACATTATTATGAGCCCATCTTCCCCAATTAAGATGCAAACAGCCACCTGTGGTATGCACGTAGGGAACGTATGAGTGCATACATAAGACACCAGATAGAGTATCCCACATGGACGTGCACCAACAGGGAGTCATTCTCCACGGGTGCATACCAGTGTACAGTTATTTTTACGTATACGTCTGTGTGTGTGTGCGTGTGCGTGTGCGTGTGTGTGTGTGTGTGTGTGGTGTGTGTTTGCATTCGGAAAATAAATGGATAAAACCAGCTGGCACATCTCATAAAATGTATTAGACAGGGGAAAATCACATCCCCATCCTACATCAGATGCTTGGATCGAGTGTGAAAAATATAACATTACAGAAAAAAAGGGACGTGAGGTTGATGTAAATGAACCAGATAAATAACGCAGTAGCTGACTGTGGTGACAGCATCAGAGGTAGTGCTCAACGGAGGCCAGGCCACACACCAACGATCAACACGTCTGTAGTGGCTTCCTTTCCTCTTTACCATAGCCACTGCCCTAGCCTGAAGCGGGGTTGTTTCGTACGCACCTTGTTAATATATTTCAGGGAGAAGCAGGGCCATGGAGGTTTCCTGCCTTTTTCTTCCAAAATCTATTTGGGTTGTTTGTTGTCCCACTGGTCTGCGCTCCACTTCCCATTATGTTAATGAGTCCTCTGACCTGGACTCATCCGCTGACCTGGACTTGGTGGCAGCAGGCAGGCTTAATGGGGGAGGGCTCCCATAGTTGAAACAATACTCAACTGTCCTCCTTGGCTCTTTTCACCTCACACTCCTTCCATCTTCCCTCCTCCTCACCCCAGTTCTCTAAAAATGCATCCTGACTACCTGGAATGAATGACTGATCTGACATGATTGGATAGGTGAGAGCAATTCAATGGTAATGTTGCTTTCATCTAGTCAACTGTCAAACCCACTGCTCACTCTTGAAAGAAGGAGAGAAAGTTCTCCCTACACTTTCACCTGGATCCCTCTAAACTCCCTCCTTTTTATGCTATCTTCCCCATTCCCAATAACCCTTCCATTCCATCCATCCTAATCTACCTATCCTTCTCTCCAGCCACCTCCCTGCTCACCGCCTGCCTAGTCCTTGTAGTACTCTCTTCTTGAGGAGGTCCAGTCTGTCGCTGGCGCAGTAGTGGGCCATGTTGTGGAGCATGAGCAGGACTCCAGCCAGCAGCTCATTGGTCACTAGCAGGTGGCGTAGACACGCCCTCTTGTGGTTCCTGCAGTGGTAGCAGCCACATCCCTCCACTAGCGGACTGAAGTCATCTCTGTACCTGGAGAGGAGAGCGGGGTGGCAGGGTAGCCTAGAGGTTAGAGCATTGGACTAGTAACCGAAAGGTTGCAAGTTCAAATCCCCCAGACAGGTGCACACACGCACCCATACACAAACACACCATGTCCCTTTGAGTAGAGTGCAAGGGACAGAGGCACGTGTGTATAGTACACACTCATGGACACAAACCTCTCATCTTTCAGGTTGATTTTAAAAGGAGTCATCTTGGTTTGGTCTTCTTGGGGATTATCAGTTCCAGTCATCTCACCTACACCAGCATCTGGCTTGTCCTTGTCCGACTCCACAAAATACGCACCAATCAATAAATCCCTTATGCCACACCCATTAAACTACACCAATCTTATATTTTCACTAAACCCACACATTCCAAAATCCACAGCAGTCAGATCATGCCCTAAAACCATACATCCTAAACCAATTATGGTCCATTGTGTTCTAATTTCACGCTCTTCTCCTCTCCGACAAAGGAATATCAGTATTTGCTGAATTCCACTCACCGTCCACCAAAACCCAACCCCCCCCCACACACACACACACTAAGTCACACACAAAGAGTTACCAGGCACCACCACCCAGAAAGAGCAGCTGAGGTCAACAGGAGGGCAAGCAGAATGATACAGTCATGGAGAGAGGAAGAGAGATAAGGAGAAAGAGCGAGAGAGAGAGCGAGAGAGAGAGAGAGAGAGAGAGAGAGAGAGAGAGAGAGGGAGAGGGAGAGGGAGAGGGAAAGAAAGAGAGAGAGGGAGGGAGCGAGGAAGAGAGAGAGAGAGAGAGAGAGAGAGAGAGAGAGAGAGAGAGAGAGAGAGAGAGAGAGAGAGAGAGAGGGAGAGGGAGAGGGAGAGGGAGAGATGAAAAGAAAGCGAGGGAGAGAGTGACCCTTAAATTGAAATTGAGAGATATCCTGTTAGAGAGAAACAAAGAAGAGAGGGGGAGAGAGGAAGAGAAAGAGAAAGAGAGAGAGGGAGAGAGAGGGGGGAGAAAGAGAGAGAGGGCGAATAAGAGACAGAGAGAGTGAGCGAGAGAGAGAGAGAAAGAAAGAGAGAGAGGACATAAACAAAGAGGGAGCAGATAGCGGGAGAGAGGACAAACTGATTGATCCTGCTAGAGAGAGAGAAACAAAGAAGAGAAGAGATAGGAATGGAGAGAGTGATAGAGAGTGAGAGAGAGGGTGGGCATAGCAAAACAGAGATTGGTGGAGAAGAGAAGAGCCCATGTATATAATAAATAGGGAGGAGAGTGAGAAGGGGATGGATAAAGGTGAAAACAAGAGGGAAGAGAACAAACATGACAAGGGAGGGGACAAAGGAGGTGGGCAAAGAGAAATTGTACATGGGAGGGAGAGATTGTACATGGGAGGGAGAGAAATTGTACATGGGAGGGAGAGAGTGAGAGAGGAGGAGAGATGGATGTACAAGGCAAAATTGGGGTGGATTGTAAAGAAAGGGAGAAAGAGTTTGACAGACGGAGGGAGGGAGCGATGGAGGCAGAGTAAAGAGAGGAGAATAGAGTGAGTGATTTCAAGAGAGAGAGAGAGCGAGAGAGAGAGAGAGAGAGAGAGAGAGAGAGAGAGAGAGAGACAGAGAGAGAGACAGAGAGAGAGACAGAGAGAGAGAGACAGAGAGAGAGAGAGAGAGAGAGGGGGGGATTAAAAGAGAGGGGAAGGATGGCAGGTGGATTGAACCAGGGCCTGTGGTGCCAGAGAAGATGGCTGTGACGCCATTTCCCCATGGAGCCCTCTAATTGGCTGAGAGGGGATTTGGACGCTCTCGCCTCTTTAGCTGATGGACCCCAGTCTTGTCCTCACACTCACCTCCAGTGAACCCCATTACACTCCCCCATACAGAATGTATTACTGCTGTCTGTCTAAACCAGTCTGATCCCCAACTTTTAAATCAGAATCTGTTACTTTGGCCTGATATAGAAACTTTTACAGCTATCAACCAGAAAATGTATAATTATCATGGGAGGCTTCAATTTCCCTCATGAATGCTTTAATCATATTGAGTTTTCTTTTCCTTTATCAGAGACTAACGACGAGCATAATTCAATAGTGATCCGTTTCCTGGGGTAACAGTGAGATCGTCCATTGATTTCATTTCACCATCTGACCCGTTGGGTTTGTTTCTTCACCCAGTTATTCCAGCAAACAAACATCAATATTTGTGGTCACACACACAGCGAGGCGCAATTACAAAGAAACAGACACTTTCTATCTACTAAAACTGCTCTAGTCCAATCTCTCTTTAAAAACCCAATCTAGACCCCCCTCACTGAGCAGTAATAGACCTCTCTCTGAACTTTTTTATCCAAGATTTTAGAAAAAGTTGTTTTCAAGCAATTGGTGGCTTATTTGAGTATGAACAACTTATTTGAGTAGGAACAATTTATTTGAGTATGAACAACTTATTTGAGTGTGAACAACTTATTTGAGTATGAACAACTTATTTGAGTAGGAACAACTTATTTGAGTATGAACAACTTATTTGAAAAGTTCCAGTGGCTTCCGCTCACAGCACGGAAACTGCTTTATAGAAAGTCAGTAATGACTTCTTCTGTTGGGTGCTGACGCCGGTGAATGCTTTAGTTCTATTGGATCTCAGTGCCGTGTTTGATACTATTGATCATAACATCTTTGTTGACTGGCTGGAAAGATGGGTGGGAATCTCAGGCTTTGCCTTCGACTGGTTCAAGTAATATACTGTATGTGGTAGATGTTTCTCAGTGAGCATGGGTGGTTCAGTACTGTCCACAGCACCTATTCACTATGGTGTCCCTCAGGGAATTCTGGGCCCCATTCTTCTTGGGGGGGAAACAAACTCAATATAATTTAAAATGACTAAAACCAAATCAAAACTTTGAAGGAATGATAATGGACCTACATCCAATGTGTTAAAATCATTTTAGTAACCAGCCATATAAGGGTTAGAAGTAAGCTATTTGGCTGGCAATCAGTGGCAACCCGTCATTCTGTTTTGAGCCCCACATTCTTTGCAAAAACATGTATAATAATAACAACAACAACAAAATAAATATATTTTTTGAGGGGCTGCCTGTTTTGCATGTTATTTTGGCATTAATACGTGTCACATATCAGTTTGCAAACAATGTAATAAAATATAAATATCATTGCGTTAATAAAGCCGCATACAAACATGGTCTCTTTTTTGTGAGGAAGCTCCAAAATGCATGTGTTTCAACCTAGCTTTCAGCAGACAACAGGTGTCACGACTCTGACTGAAGGTGGCTCCCCTTCCCGTTCGGGTGGCGCTCGGCGGTCGTCGTCGCCGGCCTACTAGCTGCCACTGATTATTTTCTCCTCCTCCTTATGTGTTTATTGAGTACACCTGTTTTGAGTTGGTTATAATTAGTGAGGCTTTATTAGTCAGCCGGCCCGCCTGGTTCTTTGTGCGGGATTGACTATTGTAACCCTGGTGTTTGCATTAGATGTACATGTTTGTGTATTTAGTGCTAGACTGTTTTCGTTTCCCTGTGTCTGGGGCATTTGGTTGGAGCACCCGTAAGTGGGGTGACCGTAGTTCACCGTGTGTGCATTAAAGAAGCACTTTATTGAACTCTGCTTTCCTGCGCCTGATTTCACCCTCACGACACCCAGAACCTTACAATAGGAGCATTGCGCCGTGATTGGCTCAAGTCCTTAGCCAGGGTAGACATCCAAAATTTCAGCCCTTTGGGTCCTGCCATTGATTTAAATTACAAGTACCCTTCCAAGAAGGCTCAAGGTCATTGGCCACAGATAAAATTAGGTAAAATCACATAAGTACAGTAGCTTTGATTGGACTGAACATGTCAACATCTTACTTTCAAAGTTTTAGCTAGCAGTCATCATCATGAATCAAGTTGACAATCTACTGGCAAATCATTTTTAGTCCTTGTCATATGAAGATAAATAATAAAGAGAAATTAAAGATAAAACTAATCGGTGCTCATCGGCCATTGGATATAAAGATTAACGTTACATAAGTTGGAAATCGCAAATTCAACAATGAGTGGAATCAGAGGCTAACTGCAAGCATTGCAAAGCAATCACTAGCCTGCTATTCAGTAGAGTGGCTGTGTGGTTTATTCCAGAGTTCCAACCATAAATCCAGAGAATGACAGACTTTAATAATGACAAAGTTTGATGACAAACATTGCCCACAAAGGACCGCCGCGCCACCTTCACAAGGTGAGTCCAAAAATGTATTGTATGCTGCTGTGTAAATGATGCAATATGCCAGGGAGATATGTATACTGTAGCTAAGAAAGTAATACTAAGTGTATGTTGTGTAGTAAGCTGTTAGTAGCCCATGTGCCTCACCCTAATAATTTGGTCTATTTTCTCCAACACGTACAGCTTGACAGTGCTACTGATAGTAGTGGTGGCGCTTGGCTTGCAAGTGCAAATTCAGCACACACAACATTCTAGAATAGAATTGTGTTATTTCACATATCAAATTAAAATCTTATTTAACGTGTCAAAAAGTGTTATATGACGTGTATCTTTCTTTATATGCAAAGACCCAAACGGCATTCAATGTGCCTCACCCTAATTATTTGGTCTATTTTCACCTCTTCATTTGGTCTACTGTTCTAACTTGGTGGTGCACATGTAAACTATAACCTGTTTTAGAGAAATGTAATCATAGAATGTTGTAAGAGCTTTCATTGCCCCTTTATTTATCCTACGGTTCTGACTTGTTGTACAGGGAGTACACTGTAAGAACGGCCCATGTTCTGAATTCTGTCGCTGTACTTTTTTCAAAGGTGCTAAACAAACAGTTATATTGACTAACGCTACATCTGTTCTAGCATGCTCATTAATGTCTTAATCAAAATGACGGATTGCCTCTTATCCGCTTGTCGTCCCCTTATCCATAGTTTGTACATCTCAATTGTCAGTAGAAACCACATTTGTTTAAGCAAGTCAGCCATATCAGCTATGTTTTTTTTAAAGGCAGTAAATGAGGCTGAATGAACTGTTTTGCTGCCAGACAATGCTCCACTGAGCCAGGTGTAGCAGTGGTAAGGTGTTGGGACAGCTTTATGTAGGCCCTAATAGTTTGTGGACAGCATTTGTCACTGTTATAGTGCAATTAATGTATTGTATAGTGCTGTGTTGTGTAGTGGCTTTGCTGGTATGCATAGCACATTGTTTTATGGAACACCCTGACCAGTTGGGGATGCCTCTACACCAGCACCTGCAGATTCTGGGTCAGTGGTGAAGTTGAAGGGGAAGGAGAGGGCACAGCCTCACTTTGTCACCTGAAAGGGGAAGAAGCTTTCAAACAGATCCACTTCCACCTCCACCTCCACCTCCACGCACGCCAGCGCCTCGTCTGGCCGCCCCAAGCCATGCAGCAGCCTGACACACACATACAAACAGACCAGGGTTTCTATTAGTAAAATGTGGTGCCGGACATTTGACCAGCATCATTTTAATTGACCGGACCCATATGAATTGGCTTACGGAACCTGATTAGGCCGTCCAACCACGTTGCTCAGAATGACAGAAATCACATTTAGATGATATTATGGTAATTAATATTAACAGAACATGCAAGTTGAGGATGCAACGATGTGCAGACCTACTTACTGAATTCGAATGTACACTTTGAACATGTTAGAACAACTCTCAACAAGACGAGTAACAAACAGCAAAACCACCAGCTTAAATCATTCTATTATCCCCATAGTAGAGAAGTTGACCTATTCTATTGGTCAGCTTGTCGAGAAACAGATACTCCAAACACTCTGACAAATTGTGGGATGATAGATCCCAAATTCAACCAGTAGGCATAGACTACATAACAAAAACTTTAAAAAGCAATGAGTCTGATGCAACAGATCAGAACATTTCGCTTAAAATGTTGATTATTTCTTCACATTATCAGTGCAGCAATGCACACAAGTCAGGAGCCTATGTGACAGAGATGGAAATATCCATTATAAATGTAGAAAGAGGGGAGATCTAAAGATGCAACAACTAACATGGGTTGATAATATGACTAGGATTGTGCCTTTGGCTACTGGACAATGAGAGAAAGTTGATATAAAATAATTGCCTCCAGGCTGCTTTGAAACAAGGTAAGACATGTCTCATAATATGTAGTAAAACACTAAAGTTTCAAACTATTAAGTATATAAGTATATGTTTTCAAAATGCAAACTGCCTCCAGTTCATTACAAAGTGATGTGTGACACAGTGAGGAAGCCTGCCTTCCATTACATATCCATTTTGTGTTTGAGATGCTGGAGCAGCAGCTCTCCTGCTGTCTGACAGATTTTCCTCTCAAAGGCTCTGTATCTGTACGCTGTATGCATGTGATAAGATACATAATGAATATACTGTACACACACACCAATTTAATTCCACTAAATGATGCAAATTAATCTATAGACTGATAAGCATGACCAGTCACATCTATTTCCATAGACTGGTATTTCAATTTTTGATTTTTTTATTTTACCTTTATTTTACTAGGCAAGTCAGTTAAGAACAAATTCTTATTTTCAATGACGGCCTAGGAACAGTGGGTTAACTGCCTGTTCAGGGGCAGAACGACAGATTAGTAACCTTTCGGTTACTAGTCCAACGCTCTAACCACTAGGCACCCTGCCGCCCCATCAGCTTTTCTATTTTTTTTATAGTCCGAAAGCCGGCTATTACTGGCTAATGGAAACCCTGCTTCAGACAAACACATATACACACACAGGTAGGCAGGCAAACAGGCAGACAAACACATATACACACACAGGTAGGCAGGCAAACAGGCAGACAAACACATATACACACACAGGTAGGCAGACAAACAGGCAGACACACACATATACACACACAGGTAGGCAGGCAAACAGGCAGACAAACACATATACACACACAGGTAGGCAGACAAACACATATACACACACAGGTAGGCAGACAAACAGGCAGACAAACACATATACACACACAGGTAGGCAGGCAAACAGGCAGACAAACACATATACACACACAGGTAGGCAGGCAGGCAAACAGGCAGACAAACACATATACACACACAGGTAGGCAGGCAAACAGGCAGACAAACACATATACACACACAGGTAGGCAAGCAAACAGGCAGACAAACACATATACACACACAGGTAGGCAGGCAAACAGGCAGACAAACAGATATAAATGTATTACACTGTTGATCAATGGTCAATACACATTGGTTGACTTATTAGGCAGTATGCAGTCTATCAGACAAACTGACAAACTCTTACCCATCTATCTCATCTAGCAGTGCTATCCCAGAAGCACTACAGATACAGCATCTCTCGCTCTAACACGCACGCACACGCACACGCACGTAAACAACAAAATCAATACCAACATTGAACATCCACACACAGAGCAGATGCATGCTCACACAGCAGACAAACAGATTGCATCCCCCATCATCCCTCATCCTCTTCCAAGCCACCTCAACCCACCCCACTCTCAAAATCACTCTTTGTTTTCCCCTCTCTCCCGCTCTCCCTTTCAATCTCTCTGTCTTTCTCACTTAGGTTTCAGTTAACCGTCTCTCTCTGGTCCTCTGCCTTGAGGTTCCAAGGCCAAACCCAATTTACCATCCCATAATGAATCCATGGTGCCCAAAGGGAGGCTGTGTATCTCCCAGTGCCACCACAACCCAGGGGCAGTCTGACCAAGCACAGCCTCTTTCATTAAGGAATCCCAGTATGACCTCAAAGGGAGCATCTGGGGGTCTCGGATACGGCATGCAGCACCACTCTCTCTCTCTCCACTGCCCCTTCGCCACCCCAGAGCCCCAGTCGGCTCCCTTACCTCCAGGGCAAGGAGGAATAGGACAGAGGTCTCCCAAACGCTGGGGCACTGGGAGCTCTGGGGGAAGTTTGAGTCTACTCTCCGCCAGGCCAGTATTCCCAGTGCAGCTGGAAGAGGAGTGGGGTTGCCATGGCTCCCAGGAGGGAAGTCAGGGGTTGCCATGGTTTCCTGGGGATTTTGGAGTGAGCACAATGAGCACAGAGTGATGGGAGAGAGGGGGAAGGAGGGGAGTCTGTATTTTTCTTAGTCTCCTACTGAGAGTAAAATCAGCATGCTAGGGGGTCTTAGGGTTGAGTGTGTGGGGGGTGGGGGGTTAATAACTTATAACAGGAGAGGGGTTAAAGGTAGGACCTGTATGGGGGGGGGGGGGGTCGTAATCCGTCACACAGTGAAGGGTGTCACATGATCACTCAATTAGAGCCACTAATTGGCCAGCTAGTCCTCTCCCATCACCTGGTCATATGTCTGTGAGTGAGAGGTGAGGAGAGACACCTGCAGACACACAGACACACTGGAGCAGGGAATAAACAGAGAGAAGTAGAGAGAGATAAAAGAGAAAGAATGCAGAGATGAGAGAAGAGGGAGATAACTAAAAAGCATTAAGGTGGGTATGGCTTGTTTTGAAAAGCATGCTGCTTTAGAGGGTAAATGAGTGAGGGAAGGAGAGACAAAGAAAGAATTGGGTCTGTAAGGGTAGGAGAGAGGGAAGGAAGGAGAGAGAAAGAAAGAAAGAATTGGTTCTGTAAGGGTAGGAGAGAGGGAAGGAAGGAGAGAGAAAGAAAGAATTGGATCTGTAAGGGTAGGAGAGAGGGAAGGAGAGACAAATACATAATTGGATCTGTAAGGGGAGGAATGAGGGAAGGAGTAAGAGTGGGGTGGAATGAAAGAGCATTCATATTATATTTAGGGGAGTGTGGGTGCAAACAGGGAAAGTGTAAAAAGGGCTAAAGCTGGCAACTGGAGCTGGTGTTGGGGGGCACTCAAACCTAGCTAGAGTCTATGAAGAGTTAATGGGCAGGGTAGCCAACTCAGCAGCTTTGATCTTCAGATCCCTGCCAGCTACTTTTCTTCCCTGAAAACGATTAGCAACATATTCAGATATTTTTAAGGCAGCCTCAGAGTTTTAATCTGAGAGTTTTTGATAAATTTAGCCACTAACTTTAACTGCCGTGAAGCAGCCGGGATGAGAGCAGGAGAGAGAAGAGAGAGGGAGAGAAAGAGGGAAATAGAGAGAAGCTGCCTATTGAACAGGAAGAAGAGCTGCGGCACACACACACACAGACACACAGACACACAGACACACACACACACACAATGCTGAGAAAGAGCATGGGGGAAGAATCGCAGATGGCTGTTGTGATTTGACGGTATAGTCGTAATAGACAGGTTATAATGTCATTTTTGCCAATGCACCCTACAGTGGGAACTGTTATATCACGCTTTATACATTCTTTATAACAGAGGTCCTCAAAGTGGAGTCCACGAAAGTACAGCAGGGGTCTGCAGCCAGATCAATAGGAACACCTTCCTAATATTGAGTTGCACCCCTTTTGCTCTCAGAACAGCCTCAATTATTTGGGATATGGACTCTACAAGGTGTAAAAAGCGTTCCACAGGGATTATGGCCCATGTTGACTCCAATGCATCCCACAACTTTGTCAAGTTGGCTGGAAGTCCTTTGGATGGTGAACCATTCTTGATACACAGGGGAAATTGTTGAGCGTGAAAAACCCAGCAGCGTTGCAGTTCTTGACACACTCAAACCGGTGCGTCTGGCACCTACTACCATACCCCGTTCAAAGGCACTTAAATATTTTGTCTTGCCCATTCACCCTCTGAATGGCACACATACACAATCCATGTCTCAATTGTCTCAAGGATTAAAAATCCTTTCTTAACTGGTCTCCTCCCTTCATCTACACTGATTGGATTTAACAGGTGACATCAATAAGCCATCATAACTTTCACCTGGATTCACCTGGCCAGTCTATGTCTTGGAAAAAGCAGGTGTTCCTAATGTTTTCTACACTCAGTGTATGTACAGTTGAAGTCGGAAGTTTACATACACTTAGGTTGGAGTCATTAAAACTCATTTTTCAACCACTTCACAAATGTCTTGTTAACAAACTATAGTTTTGGCAAGTCGGTTAGGACATCTACTTTGTGCATGACACAAGTCACTTTTCCAACAATTGTTTACAGACAGATTATTTCACTTATAATTCACTGTATCTCAATTCCAGAGGGTCAGAGGTTTACATACACTAAGTTGACTGTGCCTTTAAACAGCTTGGAAAATTCCAGAAAATGATGTCATGGCTTTAGAAGCTTCTGAGAGACTAATTGACATTGTTTAATTGGAGGTGTACCTGTGGTTGTATTTCAAGGCCTGCCTTCAAACTCAGTGCCTTTTCGCTTGACATCATTGAATTCAAAAGAAATCAGTGAATACCTCCGAAAATAAATTGTAGACCTCCACAACTCTGGTTCATCCTTGGGAGCAATTTCCAAACACCTGAAGGTACCACATTCATCTGTACAAACAATAGTACGCAAGTATAAACACCATGGGACCACGCAGTTGTCATACCGCTCAGGAAGGAGATGCATTCTGTCTCCTAGAGATTAATGTACTGTGGTGCGAAAAGTGCAAATCAATCCCAGAACAACAGCAAAGGACCTTGTTAAGATGCTGGAGGAAACAGGTACAAAAGTATCTGTATCCACAGTAAAATGAGTTCTAAATCAACATAACCTGAAAGGCCGCTCAGCAAGGAAGAAGCCACTGATCCAAAACCGCCATAAAAAAGCCAGACTACGGTTTGCAACTGCACATGGGGACAAAGATTGTACTTATTAGAGAAATGTCCTCTGGTCTGATGAAACAAAAATAGAACTGTTTGGCCATAATGACCATCGTTATGTTTAAAGGAAAAAGGGGGAGGCTTGCAAGCCGAAGAACACCATCCCAACCGTGAAGCACGGGGATAGCAGCATCATGTTGTGGGGGTGGTGCGCTTCACCAAATAGATGGCGTCATGAGGTAGGAAAATGATGTGGATATATTGAAGCAACATCTCAAGACATCAGTCAGGAAGTTAAAGCTTGGTCGCAAATGGGTCTTCCAAATGGACAATGACCCCAAGCATACTTCCAAAGTTGTGGCAAAATGGCTCAAGGACAACAAAGTCAAGGTATTGGAGTGGCCATCACAAAGCCCTGACATCAATCCTATAGAAATGTTGGGGGCAGAACTGAAAATGAATGTGCGAGCAAGGAGGCCTACAAACCTGACTCAGTTACACCAGCTCTGTCAGGAGGAATGGGCCAAAATTCACCCAACTTATTGTGGGAAGTTTGTGGAAGGCTACCCGAAACGTTTGACCCAAGTTAAACAATTTAAAGGCAATGCTACCAAATACTAATTGAGTGTATGTAAACTTCTGTCCCACTGGGAATGTGATGAAAGAAACTACTATACTATTATTCTGACATTTCACATTCTTAAATTAAGTGGTGATCATAACTGACCTAAGACAGGGAATTTTTACTAGGATTAAATGTCAGGAATTGTGAGAAACTGAGTTTAAATGTATTTGGCTAAGGTGTATGTAAACATTCGACTTCAACTGTGTGTTTGTATGTACAGTACCAGTCAAAGGTTTGGACACACCAACTCATTCAAGGGTTTTTCTTTATTTTTACTATTTTCTACATTCTGTGAAATAACACATTGAATCATGTAGTAACCAAAAAAGTGTTGTGGAAAGGTAGGGTTGGTATAAAGAAGATAGCCCTATTTGATAAAAGACCAAGTCCATATTATGGCAAGAACAGCTCAAATAAACAAAGAGAAATTACTTTACTTTAAGACACAAAGGTCAGTCAATTTGTAAAATTTCAAAAACTTTTTTTTTTCCCATCTGGTTTGCGCTTAGTGAAACTATCATTTGTTTTTCAACAGGACAATGACCCAACACACCTCCAGGCTGTGTAAGGGCTATTTGACCAAGAAGGAGAGTGATGGAGTGCTGCATCAAATGACCTGGCCTCCACATCACCCAACCGAAACCAATTGAGATGTTTTGGGAAGAGTTGGACCACAGAGTGAAGGAAAAGCAGCCAACAAGTGCTCAGCATATGTAGGAACTCCTTTATGACTTTCAGGTGAAGCTGGTTGAGAGAATGCCAAGAGTGTGCAAGGCAAAGGGTGGCTACTTTGAAGAATCTCAAATATAAAATATATTTTGATTTGTTTAACAATTTTTTGGTTACTATATGATTCCATATGTGTTATTTCATAGTTTTGATGTTGTTGCTATTGTTCTACAATGTAGAAAAAAGTGTGTCCAAACTTTTGACTCTTACTGTACAGTAAAAAAAGAAAAAGAAAGTACGTAGGGAGTAGAAAATAACATTTCCATTGCTATATTTAGGAAGTAGAACACACATACCTTTATTTGACATGTTTTGTCACTTAGCAGACGATTTACAGTTAGTGCATTCATTTTAGGGGGGGCTCGGGGGGTGCTTTGAGATTATTTAAGATAATCTTTGAAGAGGTAGGGTTTCAGACGTTTTTGGAAGATGGGTAGGGATTCTGCTGTCCTAGCTTCAGGGGTAAGCTGGTTCCACCATTGGGGTGCCATGACAGAGAAGACTGGGCTGTGTGAGAGCTTCCCTCCCGTAGGGGTGGGAGGACCAAGAGACCAGAGGTGGCAGAACGGAGTTCTCGGGTTGGGGTGTAGGGTTTGAGCAGAGCCTGAAGGGGAAGTTCCTCTTGCTACTCCATAGGCAAGGACCAAGGTCTTGTAATGGATGCGAGCTTCGACCTGAATACAGTGGAGTGTGCAGAGCAACGTGGTGACATGAGATTTGGGAAGTTTAAACACCAGGCAGGCTGCAGCGTTCTGGGTAAGTTGCAGGGGTTTGATGGCAAAAGCGGGGAGTCCAGCCAACAGCGAGTTGCAGTAGTCTTGACGGCGCTTCCTGTGTGAGATAGTGTCATATGTTGCAAGCCAGCAGCATACCGCACTGCATCTCACTGCTGGCTTGCCTCTGAAGCTAAGCAGTGTTGGTCTTAGTCAGTCCCAGAATGGGAGACCAAATTCTGCTGGAAGTAGTGTTGGAGGGCCAGTAGGAGGCAATCTTTCCTCTGGACTAAAACAAAATATACCAATGCCCAAGGCAGTGATTGGGGACATTGCCCTGTGTAGTGTGCTGTCTTTGGATGGGGTGTTAAAATGGGTGTCCTGACTCTCTGTGGTCACTAAAGATCCCATGGCACTTATCATAAGAGTAGGGGCGTTAACCCTGGTGTCCTGGCTAAATTCCCAATATGGCCGTCATACCATCATGGCCAGCTAATCATCCCCAGCTTCCAACTGGCTCATTCATCCTTTCCCCTGTAGCTATTCCCCAGGTTGTTGCTGTAAATGAGAATGTGTTCTCAGTCAATTGACCTGGTAAAATAAGGATGACATAACATATATAAAAGAATGAACCTGCAGGAGTGAGTCACTGCTTTGATGTTTGCAGAAAACGGCAAGGTTCTTTGCACTCTGGGAGGGGGACAATGTGGAGAGGTCTTGAAGTTGGTAGAGCTGCTCTTCCTTGTTAAGGCCTGTCTTGTTGAGCTTGAGGTGGTGGGCCGACACCAGGCTAAGATTCGTTACCTCACCTGGGTGTCAGAAGGGGGGGAAGGAGAAAAGTAGTTGAGTGTCATCCACATAGCAATGATAGGAGAGACCATGTAGGATGTGATGAAGCCGAGTGACATAATGTACAGAGAGGAGAGGGGAGCCCTGGTAGGATCCACCTGCCAGGTAGGATGCAATTCAAGAGTGTGCAGAGACTGCGACATCCAGCACTGAGAGGGTGGAGAGGAGGATCTGATGGTTCACAGTGTAGATGGCAGAGGATAGATTAATGAGGATGTGAACAGAGGAAAGAGTAGCTTTGGCAGTGTGGAAAGCCTCTGTGACACAGAGAAGAGCAGTTAGGTTGAGTGACCTGTCTTGAACCCTGACTGGCTAAGGTCAAGAAGATTGTTCTGAGAGAGATAACGAGAGAGTTGGTAAGAGACAGCACGCTCAAGGGTTTTGGAAATAATTCTAGGATTTGTTTTATTTTATTTATTTCACCTTTATTTAACCAGGTAGGCAAGTTTGGAACAAGTTCTCATTTACAACTGCGACCTGACCAAGATAAAGTACAGCAGTTCGACAACACAGAGTTACACATGGAATAAACAAACATACAGTCAATAATACAGTAGAAAAAATACAAATCTATACAGTGAGTGCAAATGAGGTAAGATAAGGGAGGCAATAAATAGGCCATGGTGGCGAAGTAATTACAATATAGCAATTAGACACTGGAATGGTAGATGTGCAGAAGATTCATGTGCAATTAGAGATACTGGGGTGGAAAGGAGCTAGATAAATAAATAAATACAGTATGGGGATGAGGTAGTTGGATGGGCTGTTTACAGATGGGCTATGTACAGGTGCAGTGATCTACGAGCTGCTCTGACAGCTGGTTCTTAAAGCTAGTGAGGGAGATATGGGTCTCCAGCTTCAGTGATTTTTGCAGTTTGTTCCAGTCATTGGCATCAGAGAACTGGAAGGAAAGGCAGACAAAGGAGGAATTGGCTTTGGAGGTGACCAGTGAGATATACCTGCTGGAGCGCGTGCTATGGGTGGGTGCTGCTATGGTGACCAGTGAGCTGAGATAAGGCGTGGCTTTACCTAGCAGAGACTTGTAGATGACCTCGAGCCAGTGGGTTTGGCGACAAGGGCCAGCTAACAAGAGCGTACAGATCGCAGTGGTGGGTAATATATGGGGCTTTGGAGACAAAACGGATGGCACTGTGAAAGACTGCATCCAATTTGTTGAGTCGAGTGTTGGAGGCTATTTTATAGATGACATCGCTGAAGTCGAGGATCGGTAGGATGGTCAGTTTAAAGAGGGCATGTTTGGCAGCATGAGTGAAGGATGCTTTGTTGTGAAATAGGAAGCCGATTATAGATTTAATTTTGGATTGGAGATGCTTAATGTGAGTCTGGAAGGAGAGTTTACAGTCTAGCCAGACACCTAGGAATTTGTAGTTGTCCACATATTGTAAGTCAGAATCGTCCAGGGTAGTGATGCTGGATGGGCGGGCAGGTGCGGGCAGTGATCGGTTGAAGAGCATGCATTTAGTTTTACTTGCATTTAAGAGCAGTTGGAGGCCACGGAAGGATAGTTACATGGCATTGAAGCTAGTCTGGAGGTTAGTTAACTTCTTAAGGTATAGGGGGCAGCATTTTCACTTTTGGATAAAAAGTGTGCCCAATTTCAACTTCCTGCTACTCATGCCAAGAATATAAGATGTGCATATTATTAGTAGATTTGGATAGAAAACACTCTGAAGTTTCTAAAACTGTTTGAATCATGTCTGTGAGTATAACAGAATGTAGCAGGCAAAACCCAGAGGACTTTTTTTTAAGTCTCTGTCTGTTCACTGAGTTCTCATTGGGAAACGATATTTCTTAGGAACTTGTTTTCAATTCCTACCGCTTCCACTGGATGTCACCAGTCTTTGGAATTTGGTCATTTGTGCAATGAAGAAGTACGGCCATCTAGGAAATGGGTAACACTGTTGAGAGTTGCGCAAGACTTGAAAAGTAGTGTTAGTTTCCTCTATCCTCTATTGAAAACCGATAGACCAGTCTTCAATTTGATCGATTATTAACGTTTAAAATACCTAAAGTTGTATTACAAAAGTATGTATGTTGGCTGGATTCACAACGAGTGTAGCTTTAATTTAGTATCTTACATGTGTGATTTAATGAAAGTTTTATTTTTATATCATTTATTTGAATTTGCCGCACTGCATTTTCCCTGGCTTTTGGCCAAGTGGGACGCTGTGTTGGTTTCTTAAGAAGGGGAGTGACTCAGGCCATTTTAGGGGATGCAGCCAGTGGTCAGGGATGAGTTTTTGAGTGAAGTGAGGAATGGGAGAAGGTCTCCAGAGATGGTCTTGAGAATGTTGTCGTGCGGCCAGACCTCACTAGTCGCAGGATTTCATCTGGAGAGACAGGGGGGAACAGGTCAATGCGTAGGGTAATTCTGCGTGAGTGGAACCAGTGGATTCAATAGGCTGTAAATAAAGAGTAGAAGTCATCAGCCTCCTTTTCAAAGTGGTTGACAAAGTCGTCCGCAGAGAGGGAGGGGGAGGGGTGGAAGATTAAGGAGGAGGAGGAAGGCGGAAAAGAGTTTCCTGGGGTTACAGGCAGAAGCTTAGAGTGACAGAGTCGCTTTAGCAGCGGATACAGAGGAAGAGAAGGTAGAGAGGAGGGAGTGAAAGGATGATAAGTACTCTGGAAATGTAGTTTTCCTACATTGTTCCTCGGCTGCCCTTAACCCTGTTCTGTAAGCTTGCAATGAGTCCCGGTGCAGGAGGGGACAGCCGAGCCAGCCGGGAGGAAAGGGGACAGCGCGAGTTATAGGATGAGGAAAGGGAGGATAGTAGGGTCGAAGAGGCAGAATCAGGAAAAAGGAGGGAGAAGGATTTAGCAGAAGGAAGAGATGAGTGGATAGAAGAGGAGAGATTAGTGGGAGAGAGAGAGAGAGCGAGAGCGAAGATTGTGACGACGCATGACCATCTGGTTAGGGGCTGAGTGGCTAGGGTTAGAGGAAAGGGAGACAGAAAGGAAAGTAGGGATCAGAGACCTGGAGGAGGGTTGCAGTGAGATTAGTAGGCGAACAGCCTCTAGTAAAGATGAGGTCTAATGTATTGCTTGCCTTTTGAGTGGGAGGGGACTGGGAAAGGCTGAGGTCAAAAAAGGCGTACACATCACAGACAAACTGAAATGGTCCACCCACACAGACAGCGTGGTGAAGAATGCGTAACAGTGCCTCTTCAACCTCAGGAGGCTGAAGAAATGTGGCTTGTCACCAAAAACACTCACACACTTTTACATGATCTTTTTGGCCTTCCTGTGACATCGGGTGCTGTAGCTGTCCTGGAGAGCAGGTAGTTTGCCCCTGGTGATGCGTTGTGCAGACCGCACGTTTGAGGGTGGTGCAATTGCTGTACCAGGCGGTGATACAGCCCGACAGGATTCTCTCGACTGTGCATCTGTGTGATTGTTTTAGATGACAAGCCAAATTTCTTCAGCCTCCTGAGGTTGAAGAGGCTCTGTTGCACCTTCTTCACGACGCTGTCTGTGTGGATGGACCATTTCAGTTTGTCCGTGATGTGTACAACTAGGTAAGATAATCAAGTGAGAGAGTGGTGTGGAGCCTTCCTCTCTTTCCTTCCTCCAATATCTCGGCAGAACAGTCTTTGTTTCGGCCACGGTCTTAGTTGACAACGAGACCACAGTTGACAGCGATTACCAAAACCACAACAGTCACAAATTGTCCTGCCCCTTAATCCTGGTTGATGTGTCAACAATCATCTGCATGTTATGAGCAGTCAGCAGTTCGCACACCAAGTAGGCTACTAGGAAGATGGGCAGGATTTAAAGTAGATGGTCCTAGTTAGCAAAAAGATAGTACTAGACAACAGATTAAGAATTAAAATATAGTGAACAAAAATATAAATGCAATGTAAAGTGTTGGTCCCATATTTCATGACCTGAAATAAAACATCCTAGAAATTGTCCATACGTACAAAAAGCTTATTTCACTCAAATGTTGTGCACTAATTTGTTTACATCCCTGTTAGTGAGAATTTCTCATTTGCCAAGATAATCCATCCACCTGATAGGTATGGCATATCAAGAAGCTGATTAAACAGCATGGTCAGGACATAGGTGCACCTTGTGCTGGGGACAATAAAAGGCCACTCTAAAATGTGCAGTTATGTCACACAACCCAATGCCACAGATGTCTCAAGTTTTAAGGAAGCTACAATTGGCATGTTGACTGCAGGAATGTCCACCAGAGTTGTTGCCAGAGAATTTAATGTTAATTGCTCTACCAGCCGCCTCCAACATCTTTTTAGAGAATTTGGCAGTACATCCCAACCGGGCTAACAACCGCAGACCATGAGTAACCATGCCAGCCAGGGACCTCCACATCCGGCTTCTTCACCTGCAGGATCGTCTGATTCCAGCCACACAGACAGCTGATGAAACTGTGGGTTTGCACAACCGAAGAACTTCTGCACAAACTGTCAGAAAGTGTGCTCTTCATGGATGAATCCTGGTTTTAACTGTACAGGGCAGGTGACAGTCGTGTGGGTGAGCGGTTTTATGATGTCAACGTTGTGAACAGAGTGCCCCTTGGTGGTGGTAGGGTTATAGTATGTGAAGGCATAAGCTATGGACAACAAACACAACTGCATTTTATTGACGGCAATTTGAAAGCACAGAGATAATGTGGCGAGATCCTGATGCCTATTGTCATGCCATTCATCCGCCGCCATCACCTCATGTTTCAGCATGATAATGCACGGTCCCGTGTCACAAAGATCTGTACACAATTCTTGGAAACTAAAAATGTCCCAGTTCTTCCATGGCCTGCATACTCACCAGACATGGTACCCATTGAGCATGTTTGTGATGCTTTGGATTGACATGTACGACACAAGAGTATTCCAGTTCCCGACAATATCCAGCAACTTCACACAGCAATTGAAGAAGAGTGGGACAACATTCCACAGGCCACAATCAACAGCCTGATCAACTCTATGTGAAGCAGTTGTTGCACTGCATGAGGCAAATGGAGGTCACACCAGATACTGTCTGGTTTTCTGATCCACCCTTCTAACAATTTTTTAAGGCATCTGTGACAAACAGATGCATATCTGTATTCCCAGTCATGTGAAATCCATAGATTAGGGCCTAATTTATTTATTTAAATTGACTGATTTCCTTATATGAACTGTAACTCAGTAAAATCTTTGAAATTGTTGCATGTTGCGTTTATATTTTTGTTAAGTGTATATTTATAAATTCTGGAGATAACATGAGTCCTCTAGCTATATTATTATTTTTTTTAATGAATATTACATACAACTACAGATTTAAAAGGATTTAGGCTGTTAGGTTCTAAATATCAGAGTAAGAAATTGATGGACACAATAAAAGCTCCAACCATGTTAATTCACCCAAAGAATTGAACAGCTGAACAGACAAAAACATATTTCCACCAGTGGTACACCTGTCGCATTCGGTGCATGTGACAAATACAATTTGATTTGATTTAAAATAGTGATGGATAAGTTAAAACCAAAACATGACCTCTAACCTTGTTGATGATGTGACCTGGGGGGCCTGAGGTCACAGGGTCGTGGCGAGAGCAGTACAGCACTGTGTCATGAAGACCTGTAAAGGTAAACCGCAGCATTACAGCATGCATAACACTACAAATCATTCATCCTACTGCAGAATAGACAGCACAGCAACCATGTTTACAGAAGCAAGAGTAAAAGGTGCCTTGACTACTAAACTAGACAGTGTAAGAGTGCACACAGCAGCAGGAGGCAGATACAAAGAGCTGGTGGTAATGTCACATAGTTAGTTCATTCTGTTAATTACACAGTGAACCTGGATGGTGTGAAAGAGAGGAGGCGTGGCCTTATCACAGAGGCCAGCTGTGAGAGAAAATCAAAGGGTGACAAAACCAGAACCCAAACAACAACAACAAGCACTGGTGACATGCTCACGTTTAATTAGCGAATCAGGTTGCTCCCTTCCTGCCCTCCTCAAGACAAAATGTAATAATTCCCTGCGTGTGAACAGGTGCTGGGACGGTAATTACATTTTCTCATTTCAACTTGGCTTGCCCAGGGGCAGGAAACATTCGGCTCAGTGGTGCCACACTAAAGCTAGCCATCTCTGTTAGAGCATGATGACTTTTTACTGTCCAACATGAGGGATGTTTCAAAGCCATTCAGGACTTATCTGGGGAATATATTCGGTGCTCAAAGGCTGCATTTAGACAGGCAGCCCAATTCTGATCTTTCTTTCAATCTTTTGACCAATCAGATCAGCGCTGAAAAAGTGATGTTGTGATAAGATCTGCTGGGATTGGTCAGCAGACCAATCAGTTGAAAAAAGATCAGAATTGGGTGGTATGTGTGAACTCAGCTTTAGAAAGGTCTAAGGCGGATTGCCATTTTCAATAACACACTTCTGCCTCTACCCCTCCTAAATATATATATATATATATATATATATATATATATATATATATATACACTAAGCTAGAGGTCTGCATTTGTTGTGGGCGAGTCAGGATAAAATATGCTTTATCGTGTTTGAATTTTTTTGATATGTACACTATATGTGTATTGAAAGGCGAGGCTACTGTGTGTTTTTGTGCATTCATGGACAGGTGTGATGTGGTCTGTATCGGGTGGTTATGTTGTGTTCAAATTAAATCAAATTGTATTTGTAGTGGCATATTTTCTCTATTCCATCCAATAAATATGACCACTGCCCTGGCGAGAGAGGGGCTGTTTCGGACACACACTCGTCGCAGGTTTTACTGCACGTCGGTAGAGATGGCAGTGTGGCACTTCGGATGGCAGTGTGGCACTTCGGATGGCAGTGTGGCACTTCGAATGGCAGTGGGGCACTTCGGATTGCAAGTTACAAACAAAAGGATGCTTCTTCGTTCAAGCATTTAAACTTACAGACTTTCTAATATAAAAGATGGGAAAACGAAAATGTTCCTTATAATTCCTCAAATTCTAATAACTTATAAGAGCAATAAATGAAGGCTATTCACAATATAATGTGAGTAAGGAGGATAGAATTATGGTCAGATTTGCCAAATGGAGGGCGATGGAAAGCTCTGTACGCGACTCTGTGTGTGGAGTAAAGGTGGTCTAGAGTTTTTCCCCTCTGGTTGCACATTAACATGCTGATAGAAATGAGGTAAAACTGAGTTAAGTTTCCCTTCGTTAAAGTCCTCGGCCACTAGGAACGCCGCCTCTGGATGAGCATTTTTCGATTTGCTTATGGTGGAATACAGATAATTGAGTGCGGTTTTAGTGCCAGCGTCAGTCTGAGGTGGTATGTAGACAACTACGAAAAATACAGAAGAAAACTCTAGGTAGATACAGTGCCTTGCGAAAGTATTCGGCCCCCTTAAACTTTGCAACCTTTTGCCACATTTCAGGCTTCAAACATAAAGATATAAAACTGTATTTTTTTGTGAAGAATCAACAACAAGTGGGACACAATCATGTAGTGGAACGACATTTATTGGATATTTCAAACTTTTTTAACAAATCAAAAACTGAAAAATTGGGCGTGCAAAATTATTCAGCCCCTTTACTTTCAGTGCAACAAACTCTCTCCAGAAGTTCAGTGAGGATCTCTGAATGATCCAATGTTGACCTAAATGACTAATGATGATAAATACAATCCACCTGTGTGTAATCAAGTCTCCGTATGAATGCACCTGCACTGTGATAGTCTCAGAGGTCCGTCAAAAGCGCAGAGAGCATCATGAAGAACAAGGAACACACCAGGCAGGTCCGAGATACTGTTGTGAAGAAGTTTAAAGCCGGATTTGGATACAAAAAGATTTCCCAAGCTTTAAACATCCCAAGGAGCACTGTGCAAGCGATAATATTGAAATGGAAGGAGTATCAGACCACTGCAAATCTACCAAGACCTGGCCATCCCTCTAAACTTTCAGCTCATACAAGGAGAAGACTGATCAGAGATGCAGCCAAGAGGCCCATGATCACTCTGGATGAACTGCAGAGATCTACAGCTGAGGTGGGAGACTCTGTCCATAGGACAACAATCAGTCGTATATTGCACAAATCTGGCCTTTATGGAAGAGTGGCAAGAAGAAAGACATTTCTTAAAGATATCCATAAAAAGTTTCGTTTAAAGTTTGCCACAAGCCACCTGGGAGACACACCAAACATGTGGAAGAAGGTGCTCTGGTCAGATGAAACCAAAATTTAACTTTTTGGCAACAATGCAAAACGTTATGTTTGGCGTAAAAGCAACACAGCTGAACACACCATCCCCACTGTCAAACATGGTGGTGGCAGCATCATGGTTTGGGCCTGCTTTTCTTCAGCAGGGACAGGGAAGATGGTTAAAATTGATGGGAAGATGGATGGAGCCAAATACAGGACCATTCTGGAAGAAAACCTGATGGAGTCTGCAAAAGACCTGAGACTGGGACGGAGATTTGTCTTCCAACAAGACAATGATCCAAAACATAAAGCAAAATCTACAATGGAATGGTTCAATGATAAACATATCCAGGTGTTAGAATGGCCAAGTCAAAGTCCAGAGCTGAATCCAATCGAGAATCTGTGGAAAGAACTGAAAACTGCTGTTCACAAATGCTCTCCATCCAACCTCACTGAGCTCGAGCTGTTTTGCAAGGAGGAATGGGAAAAAATGTCAGTCTCTCGATGTGCAAAACTGATAGAGACATACCCCAAGCGACTTACAGCTGTAATCGCAGCAAAAGGTGGCGCTACAAAGTATTAACTTAAGGGGGCTGAATAATTTTGCACGCCCAATATTTCAGTTTTTGATTTGTTAAAAAAGTTTGAAATATCCAATAAATGTCGTTCCACTTCATGATTGTGTCCCACTTGTTGTTGATTCTTCACAAAAAAATACAGTTTTATATCTTTATGTTTGAAGCCTGAAATGTGCCAAAAGGTCGCAAAGTTCAAGGGGGCCAAATACTTTCGCAAGGCACTGTAGCGTGGTCTACAGCTTATCATGAGATACTTTAAATCAGGCGAGCAAAACCTAGACTTCCTTAGATATCATGTTGTTTCTGTTTGTGTTAATATATTTTTATAAAATGAAAATATTTTTTGTCCCACAGATTATTTGGAAACGGTCATCATTTTGCTTTGTATGCGTAAGCCTACCTATTGTACTAAAAGCACCTCTTTGTTGCATTATTCCCTTGCTTCAAGTTCAGTAACCTACCTCTCCTCGTTGGGCGTGTGAGATCCTTCTATATAACTAGTGCTGTGCACACCTTTTCTATTCATATACTGTCCATACTGTCTATACACACCATATACAGTGCCTTCGGAAAGTATTCAAACCCCTTGACTTTTTCCACATTTTGTTACGTTACAGCCTTGTTCTAAAATGTATTCAATTTTTTTTCCCCTCATCAATCAAACAGATCTGGAGAAGAAGGTCCCCAAGAACACAGTGGCCTCCATCATTTTTAAATGGAAGAAGATTGGAACCACCAAGACTCTTCGTATGAACTGGCCACCCGGACAAACTGAGTAATCGGGGGAGAAGGGCCTTAGTCAAGGAGATGACCAAAAACCCAATGGTTACTCTGACAGAGATCCAGAGTTCCTCTGTGATGATGGGAGAACCTTCCAGAAGGACAACAATCTCTGCAGTACTCCACCAATCAGGCCTTTATGGTAGAGTGGCCAGACGGAAGCCACTCCTCAGTAAAAGGCACATGACAGTATGCTTGGAGTTTGCCAAAAGGCAAACTCTCAGACCATGAGAAACAAGATTCTCTGGTCTGATGAAACCAAGATTGAACTCTTTGGCCTGAATGCCACGTCTGGAGGAATCCTGGCATCATCCCTAAGGTGAAGCATGGTGGTGGCAGCATCATGCTGTGTGGATGTTTTTCAGTGGCAGGGACTGGGAGATAAGTCAGGATTGTGGGAAAGATGAACGGAGCAAAGTACCTTGACACGAATTAGGTCTGGCAGCCGATGACCAAAAAACAAGAAACTGCGGTTGCAGTGGGCTAAGGAACGAAAACACTGGACACTGGAGAATTGGAAACAAACTGCCTGGTCTGATGAATCCTGGTTCCTGCTTTTTCACGTTGATAAGAGGAAAACCATATGAGTACTTGCATCCATCATGCCGCTTGTCAACATTGCAGGCTGGTGATGGTGTGGGGTGTGTTTTCATGGCAAATACTGGGTCCCTTGATAAAGGTGGAGCGGCATTTGAATGCCACAGGATATCTTAACCTCATTGCCAGTCAGGTGCATCCCTCTCATGGCAGCAGTGTATCCATCTGCAAATTGATTTTTTTCAGCAGGAGAATGCCCCATGCCACAAGGCTAGGATTGTCCAGAAATGGTTCCATGAGCATGACAGTGAATTCAGCTTCCTGCAGTGACCTGCCCAGTCACCAGATCTCAAACTAATTGAGCATCTGTGGGATGAGATGGAATGAGCTATTCTATTTATTTAACCTTTATTGAACTACGCAAGTCAGTTAAGAACGAATTCGTATTTACAATGACGACCTACCCCGACCTACCCCGGCGACGCCCTATGGGACTTCCAATCATGGACGGTTTTGATACAGCCTGGAATCGAACCAGGGTCTGTAGTGACGTCTCTAGCAATGAGATGCAATGCCTCAGACTGACTCGGGAGCCCTAAAGTAGAGATCCACTTTTTGACAACTGGGGGAAGCATTGGAGTCATTGGAGAACTATTTCGCCACCTTGTATATACACCAAGTGTACAAACCATTAGGAACACCTTCCTAATATTGAGTTGCACCCCCTTTTGCCCTCAGAACAGCCTTAATTTGTTGGGGCATGGCAAGGTGTCGAAAGTGTTCCACAGGGATGTTTCCCATAGTTGTGCCAAATGGATGGATGTCCTTCGGGTGGTGAACCATTCTTGATACACACAGAAAACTGTTGAGCGTGAAAACCACGCAGACGTCATACCGCTCAGGAAGGAGACGAGTTCTGTCTCCTAGAGATGAACGTACTGTGTTGTGAAAAGTGCAAATCAATCCCAGAACAACAGCAAAGGAACTTGACATCATGGAAATCAAAAGAAATCAGTGAATACCTCCAAAAATAAATTGTAGACCTCCACAACTCTGGTTCATCCTTGGGAGCAATTTCCAAACACCTGAAGGTACCACATTCATGTGTACAAACAATAGTACGCAAGTATAAACACCATGGGACCACGCAGTTGTCATACCGCTCAGGAAGGAGATGCACTCTGTCTCCGAGAGATGAATGTACTGTGGTGTGAAAAGTGCAAATCAATCCCAGAACAACAGCAAAGGACCTTGTGAAGATGCTGGAGGAAACAGGTACAAAAGTATCTATATCCACAGTAAAATGAGTCTTATATCGACATAACCTGAAAGGCCGCTCAGCAGGGAAGAAGCCACTGCTCCAAATCCACCATTAAAAAAAGTCAGACTACGGTTTGAAACTGCACATGGGGACAAAGCTCGTACTTTTAGGATAAATTTCTCTGGTCTGATGAAACAAAAATATAACTGTTTGGTCATAATGACCATCGTTATGCTTGGAGGAAAAAGGGGGAGGCTTTCAAGCACTTCACAAAATAGATGGCATCATGAGATAGGAAAATTATGTGGATATATTGAAGCAATATCTCAAGATATCAGTCAGGAAGTTAAAGCTTGGTCGCAAATGGGTCTTCCAAATGGACAAAAACCTCAAGCATACTTCCAAAGTTGTGGAAAAATGGCTTAAGGACAACAAAGTCAAGGTATTGGAGTGGTCATCACAAAGCCCTGACCTCAAACCAATAGAAAATGTGTGGGCAGAACTGAAAAAGTGTGTGCGAGCAAGGAGGCCTACAAACCTGACTTAGTTACACCAGCTCTGTCAGGAGGAATGGGCCAAAATTCACCCAACTTATTGTGGGAAGCTTGTGGAAGGCTACCCAAAACGTTTGACCCAAGTTAAACAATTTCAAGGCAGTGCTACCAAATACTATATATATATATAATATAATATAATATATAATATATATATATATACTATAGTATATGTAAACGTCTTACCCACTGGAAATGTGATGAAGGAAATAAAAGCTGAAATAAATAATTCTCTCTACTTTTATTCTGACATTTCACATTCATAAAATAAAGTGGTGATCCTAACTGACCTAAGAGAGGGAATTTTTACTAGGATTAAATGTCAGGAATTGTGAAAAACTGAGTGTAAATGTATTTGGCTAAGGTGTATGTAAACTTCCTTCTTCAAATGTATATAGGGCAGGTAATCAAGGTGGTGATGGAGTCCAGGTAAGTGTCTTAATGCGCCATAATGAGCAGCCTGGTGACCTAGAGGCCAGAGAGGGAGCACACGTGACAATTAGCCATACCGCTCCTCTCCTAGTTGGCTGTGCGAGATCAGATGTGTGTGTTGTCTCAATTAAATAGAATAGGCTATAGCCTATGTATTGTCAGAGAAGCAAGGGACAGTTACGGACAAATCTAAATGTATTGGGGGAGAGGAGCTGGTCTAACTCAAGGTGTAATAAAAAAAATGCACTCCTCCTCCCAAAAGTTTTAAATAATTTCACATGACCCTCCCCTTGTACTGTAAAATAAATGTAACACCCTCCCTCCTCATAGAATTAACTCAAAATAAATATTTACGAGCACAAATAACAATAACTGTAGCAACCCTGTGTTTATAAACGTAGATATCGACTTTGCCACAAACTTCTTAGGGATAGCCCCCTTTTTCCCCTGATACTTCCGTAAAGCCCAGTTCATTGGATATCTAGCTAGCTTTGTTTGACCCCGATTGGTGCTTATTTGATCAAGTTACAGTCAATCAAGTGAAGAACGCCCGTTTCATTGGCGTGCCATGAAGGCGTCGCTCTCTGACCAAATTTGGTCTCCTATAGGGTATACTACACCCTAATGATATAGTGAAGTCTGGTTACGTTCTAGGATCCCTGAGGAATAAATACGAATGTGATTTGACAGGTTGAAACAACGTTTAGGGTTAGATTTTCGCAGATTATTTTTTTTGCAAATTGAACAAGTGGAAATACAAAATCGATCATGCATGCTATATGGACCTTTTTAGGATATGAAAAATGGTTTTATCTAACCAAACGACACTTCATGTTATCTCTGTGACCCTTTGAATGATAAATCAGAGCAAGATTTCAGAATGTAAATACACATTTCACCTTCAGAGATGAATTTATCAAAGCTATTGCAGTGAAAAAAAGTGTTTTGTTGTTAGGAGCTCTCAAACAATAGCATGGCATTTTCCACAGTAATAGCTACTGTAAATTGGACCGTGCAGTTCTATTAATAAGAATTTAAGCTTTCAGCCGATATAAGACACTTATATGTACCGACATTTGTTGTTTCTCTAAAATATGAGACCGTGACACACGGCGCTGCATAATTTACAACTGTCCCATTGATGGGGCGCCTATCCCTAAATTAGGCATGCCTTTGTGGCACAGTCAATGCCACGCAGGGCTACAGGCCAAAAGTGAATGGTTGGCCGATCACCACAGATGAGCTCACTCTCCCTGCTTGTTTCATTACGCTACAATCAGAGCCAGCTGCAGAAATGATCAACTAGGGGGAAATCAGATGTTTAATATTTTGATGCCATATTTAGAATTATATAAAATATATGCAACAAATTGACCACCAACAGGTTTCTGTGCCAATGCACCACACAACCAATAAACAAAGCATATATAGACGATGTGAATCTTGACAAACATAAAATACTTCCCTCCCTAACTTGTAGGCTATACCCAGTATCGAAGGCTTGGCTTGACAATCTCTGAATATTATTAAACTTTTGGGGGGGTTTGTAACAGATGTTCCATTCATCAATTGGTCGCTGCACAGTTTGGATTGATTGATTGTTTTTATATCTCAGTAAAAAAAATATATATACACACAAATATTTTTTGTGTAAAAATAAAGTTGTGGACTTATTTCCATTGTGGTCCTTATGTTTTACATAAATACATATACAATTACAGAGATTGAGACACATTACAGAGATTGAGACAAAAAATTGCTCAACCACCAGATAGGTATGAGGAGGCAGTTTAAGTACAATTCTTACAAGCTTGTTTGGCTGGTTGTAACGGCATTCATTCAGAGGTGGAAGAAGGATCGGACCAAAGCACAGCATGGTAAGTGTTCATGATTATATTCAATTGAAACGAACTGAACACTGAACTACAAAACAATAAACAATGTGAACAAGTCAAAACACACGGAAACAAACACCCACAAACCAAAAGTGAAACCCAGGCTACCTAAGTATGATTCTCAATCAGGGACAACAATTGACAGCTGCCTCTGATTGAGAACCATATTTGGCCGAACTCAAAAACCAACATAGAAAAACAAACATAGACTGCCCACCCCAACTCATGCCCTGACCATACTAAAACAAAGAATAAAATAACAAAACTATGGTCAGAACGTGACACTGGTATCTTATTCTTTAGATGTTTGGGGATACTGGTGATGCAGGCATAATCAAAGTGACCCTGGTATCTTATTCTTTAGATGTTTGGGGCTACTGGTGATGCAGGCATACTCAAAGTGACACTGGACTAGCGCATTTGCCAGAGTCTTTAGGGCAGTGATTCTCAACTGTGGGGTTGTGGAACTTGTGCAAGTAAAATAAAATAAAATACAATAATTTTGAAAGGTAACCGCCGCAACGAGACTTTTATTTTGAAATTATACCTCAGCACCCCTTATTGTTGTTGACTTTACACGTGCAGTGCGTCCGCAGTTGTTAAATGTGTAGTTAAATTCTAACTCAGTGTGCGCTGCACTCGCTCATTGACCAATACAATAATGTTCCCCCCCCCTCCCCCCTCCACACACACCGATCCAATGAAATGACAAGTTCTCGACACACACGCACACACACAGATCCAATAAAAATGTAATTCTGCAACATTGTTTAGTTTTAATTGTGACACGTCCAATCAGATAATACAGATCTTCTTCTGACAGCTAGCTTGATTGACAGCTAACTAAACAGATTTGTTCTGCAGTTATTGCACATGTGGATAGTTATCTGTCATTTAACTCATGTAGGCTAGCTGTCAGAGTGAAATCATGGACAAGTTTTTAAAACGTGCAGCTCTCTCATCTATTGCTGCTTCCAAAGTCAACAACAGGGCAGACAACCCCGTCCCGGTCAAGAAGATAAAATACGACCCCGACTTCATCAAATATGGTGCATCCGTAAATTCGCTCTGGCATTCTACTCAGATTTCAGAGCACACTGTCTCAGTGTGCCAGAGCGCAGAATAGCTGATGAATTTACGAACACACCCATATATAGAAGAAAGACAGTGTGAGTAGACCGTAGTGCGTCCTATGCAACGAGCTGTTAGCTAATGAGAGCATGAAACCCTTCAAAATGAAACGTCATCTGGGAACCAAGCATCCAAGCCACAAAGATAAAACGGCTGACTTTTAAAAAAGGAAATGTCAACATCAGGAGTCCTCACAAGATTAATTGAACAAGGTACGCATTCTACATGGAAAGGCATTTCGCGCATCATACCTTGTGGCCCAGCGCCCTCACCAGCGCAGAGAATCTCATACTCCCACATACGATTGATATGTGCATTGAAATCTTGGGAGAGTCAGCCGCCAACAAACTTAAAACCATCCCCCTATCCAATGACACCACGAGGAGGAGAATCCAGGACATGTCTGAGAACATAACTTGCCAGACATCAGAGAGCATTAGTGCAAATGGCCATTACCCACTGCAGCTTGATGAATCCACGGATGTGGTTAAAAACTGGTTAAAAACGTACACCTTTAAAAGCACTTTTCAAGGTTGTGAAACTATTGACATGATAATTGATGATTAAGAATTCCAAATGATTGTTGTTTTTTCTATTTTAAACACTGGTATATGTTACTGTTCATTAACGTTATTGGACTGGAATGTGGTACTGTTCATTAACATTATTGGACTGGCATGTGTTACTGTTCATTAACATTGTTGGACTGGTATTGTTTGGACATCCCCAAAGAATGATGTTTCCACCTCCATGCTTCACGGTTCGGATGGTGTTCTTGGGGTTGTAGCTCTATTTTTGTCTCATCAGACCACATGACCTTCTCCCATTCCTCTTCTGGATCATCCAGATGGTCATTGGCAAACTTCAGACGGGCCTGGACATGCGCTGGCTTGAGCAGGGGGACCTTGCGTGCGCTGCAGGATTTTAATCCATGACGACGTAGTGTGTTAGTAATGGTTTCCTTTGAGACTGTGGTCCCAGCTCTCTTCAGGTCATTGACCAGGTCCTGCCGTGTAGTTCTGGGCTGATCCCTCACCTTCCTCATGATCATTAATGCCCCACGAGGTGAGATCTTGCATGGAGCCCCAGACCGAGGGTGATTGACCGTCATCTTGAACTTCTTCCATTTTTTAATAATTGTTGTCTTCTCACCAAGCTGCTTGCCTATTGTTCTGTAGCCCATCCCAGCCTTGTGCAGGTCTAGAATTTTATCCCGATGTCCATACACAGCTCTCTGGTCTTGGCCATTGTGGAGAGGTTGGAGTCTGTTTGATTGAGTGTGTGGACAGGTGTCTTTTATACAGGTAATGAGTTCAAACAGGTGCAGTTAATACAGGTAATGAGTGGAGAACAGGAGGGTTTCTTAAAGAAAAACTAACAGGTCTGTGAGAGCCGGAATTCTTACTGGTTGGTAGGTGATCAAATACTTATGTCATGCAATAAATGCAAATGAATTACTTAAAAATTATCCAATCTGATTTTCTGGATTTTTGTTTTAGATTCCGTCTCTCACAGTCGAAGTGTACCTATGATAAAAAAATTACAGACCTCTACATGCTTTGTAAGTAGGAAACCCTGCAAAATCGGCAGTGTATCAAATACTTGTTCTCCCCACTGTAGCTAGGTTTCCATCCAATTGGCAACAGATTTTCATTTGAATATTCTAAAATATTAATTAAAACAATATGTCACGTTCTGACCTTAGTTCTTTTGTTATGTCTTTGTTTTAGTATGGTCAGGGCGTGAGTTGGGTGGGTTGTCTATGTTCTTTTTTCTATGATTTGGGATTTGGGACATGACAGGGAAAATTTTAATTAACCAGACATTTCAGAAACTTAATGGACACCAATATGCATTCAGATCCAACCTGGCACAGCCAGCATCATCAATAAACAAGGGATGTTGACCAAATGAGCCACATTCAGTCGGTACAGTTCGTGGACATATTATGACAACATTTTGTGACGTTTTTGTTTGTTTTGGAGTTCGGTTAGCGTTTTGTCGGCTGTTTGGACAGACACATTTTTTTCTAAAGGATCAGTCAAAGTTCGTAAGTAGAAGTCTACACCCCTTCGTACGTGATTGGTCAACTGTAGGGATGACGCGAGTGTCTGCTTCATGTCAATTCAGCCCAAAACTCAGTGTGGATTTAACATGGCGATCTTCGAACATCGATTGACTGAGTAGGTACAAAAGTACCTTCAACAGTACGATTCTAGCCATGCATCATATAAAGACCAGCACATAAATGCCAATTCATGGAGGGAGATTGCTGAGACGCTGGGGTCCATACCCAACATCTTTTTGGGGGCTGGGGTTATATAGTTATGTATACATTATATAGTCTATTGTATTCTTGATAAATTACATTTTATGTTCATTACTGTTTGGGATATGTGTACTAAATAGCACTCTACTTTTTTATTTTCAAGGCATAAACACCAGTGAATGGAGACAGCACCTGCTCCTCAGCGAGGCCACAGAGCAGCAGCAGTAGTAGCAGGGGTGTGAGAAGAAGAGAGAAAAGAGCTGCAGACTCAGTCCTTGACACATCTCTCACAAAGGCAAATGATCTCAAGATCTGGAAAATGTCATGCACAGAGTCACCAGCCTGTCCCAGAGGTAAACAAATACAAATCATTTCAGACTTTACTCTAATCCCCTTTCCTCTCTTCTGGTGTCCTTTTTCCTCCTCACCTCACCATGCACACTGCTCCTCAGACACTCCTAATTTCCTCTCCACAGTGTCCTGGCACTAATAGCTGATTTCATGGACGAACTCTTGCCAAAACTCCGGGAAGAATTTGATCACCAGCTGCATGAGATTGTGCCCTCAGCCCACAGTGAATTGTTCTGTTGTTGTTCAGACATCTCAGTAGTCAGATACTAGACACTTTCATTTTATTCCATAGACACTTATTTTATTATTATTTGTTATTTACATGTCTGTTCATAAGACAGTTTTGCTATTGTTGCGAAACATTTATATTGCTCAAAAATATTTGTCTACACTCAACACTTTATATTTGACCCTTTTGTTGTTTACATTGTAGCTCCCTTCAGTAACCACGAGCACAACCGTTCCTTGATTTTAACTGGCGGCTTTATTCTGTAGTTTTAGTCAGAATTATCACCTTCCGTGAGAACTATAAAGTAAATGAAAAATACAGTTAAGCACACTCTTACAACCTTATCTTACGAGTGACTTATTAGCTTGGTATAACTCTGAAGTGCTTACATACATAACAGTTTAACCGGCGTTATAATGGGTTCAGATTAAACACATGAATAAAGGAAAAAATACCTCATTGGCTGCTTATTACAGAAGGGAGGAAATCAAACTTCACACTTATTATTCCTGCCGTGAATTCACACTTCATCCTAACATACACTCTTCAACCTTTATGAACTACACCCGATGACATGAAAACTTAGCTAACAGGATTGCCTTCCCTCCAAAAGTGTGTTGCTACGATAAGGATCCCCGTTACAACAGTATTAGCTACGTAGTTCCGCTTGTATTATCATTTCCCCCGCACAGCGGACACGTAAACAATTCAAACGAAAGACAACGACATAACCTGTAAGTCTAACTGTCAGTTACACTCCCACCAATCACCGGTGATTTCTGTGAAAGGGGTCTGCAGGTTTCTTGATCGGCTTCCAGGAGGGTGACTGTCTTATGGATGGGCCTCTCCAGATAGGAGGGTTTGGTGATGCGTTTACCTCTCTCATCTAGGGTTGAGTCGCTGATCAGTAACTTGAATCTTCTCACCCGGCCATCCTGTCCCGGGTACACTTCTGTAACCTTTGCCAATTTCCACTGGTTGCGTGGTGCAGTATCATCTTGCAAGATGACAATGTCATTAATCCTTGCGTTTCTTCTGTCTTTACTCCATTTCTGTCTGTGTTGGAGGTTTAGGAGGTACTCTTTCTTCCACCTTGTCCAGAATTCATTGGCTAAGAATTGTACTCTGCGCCATCTCTTGCGGAGATAAAGATCTTCCTTGATGAACTGTCCAGGTGGCGGTAAGATAACTGTGGACTTCATTGTTAAGATGTGATTTGGCGTGAGAGGTTCTGGACCTAATGGATCATTCAGATATTCCGTAGTTAGGGGCCTACTATTTAAAATCGCCATGACTTCATAGAGAAAGGTACGCAGAGAAGCGGTGTCGAGTCTTCCGTCTGACTGATCAAGAGTGGATGTTAAGACACTTCGTATCGTGCGGATTTGCCTTTCCCAAACACCACCCATGTGACTTGAAGATGGGGTGTTCATGATAAACTCGCATCCAAGTTCCTTCAGTCGTGTTTGATCCATTTCTTTCAGGGCGTCCACAAACTCGCGTCTTGCGCCAATGAAGTTGCTGCCTTGATCACATCTGATTTGACGAACATTACCACGTATGGCAATGAATGAACGCAGGGAATTGATAAAAGCGTCGGTGGTTAAGTCGTCAAGCATTTCAATGTGAACTGCTCGGGAGCCCATGCAAGTGAGTAGGAGCCCATAACGCTTTAACTCTCTTCTTCCGTCCTTGGCATAGAAGGGTCCAAAGCAGTCCATCCCGCAGTATGTGAAGGGAGGCGCGGTCTCCATGCGTTCCTTCGGAAGATCTGCCATCCTTTGCCCTTCTGTACATCTTTTGAATTTCCTGCATTTCACACATTTGTAGATGTGAGAGGAAACTGCATTGCTGCATCCTAGGATCCATATACCGTTGGATCGCAGCTCATTGATCGTCATTCCACGTCCTTGGTGTCGTACTCTTTCATGATAGTGCTTGACGAGCTTGACGATCTCTTGGCAGGATTGCCATTGCCATTTTACCACTCTTGCCCAGTCTGAGAACTTATGAAGGTGATCTAGTAATGATCTTTCTTCCTTTGCTTGGGTATCATGGACCAGGGATTTCAGCTCTGGATCATTGTCTGAGAACTCTTCCCCCTTGACTTGTCCTTTGGGAAGTTCTTCATGCCAAAGAAAGTCTGGACCTGTGAACCAGTTGGAAGCCATGAGCTGTTCTGATGTGAGACCTCTGGAAGCATGATCCGCAGGATTCTCTTCAGAGGTCACATATCTCCATTGTTCGGGATCTGTGCTTTGCTTAATGCGTTGAATACGGTTAGCTACAAAGACGTGTAATCTTCTGGCTTCATTGTTGATGTAGCCAAGAACTACCTTCGAGTCTGTCCAGAAGTATTCCTGTAGACCTTGTATCTCTAGCTCCTTTTTGAGCATGTCACTTGTTCGAACAGCTACCACCGCTGCTGAAAGTTCCAGTCGTGGTATGGTCGTAACCTTGGAGGGGGCGACTCTCGACTTCCCCATAACTAGGGAGCAATGAACTTCTCCTGCAGTGCTGATTGTTCTGAGGTATGAGCACTCTCCATAACCTGAGGTACTAGCGTCGGAGAAGTGATGGAGCTCATAACTCTGCACCTCCTTGAAACTTGATGGCAAGTAGCTTCGTTGGATCCTTACTTCAGACAAGTTTTGTAGACCTTGGAGCCAGAATTCCCACTGGGAACGTAGGTCATCTGGAAGGGGGTCATCCCAGTCGATTTTGTCACGACACATCCGCTGCAAGATCTACTTCCCCACCAGGACAAAGGGTGCCACAAACCCAAGCGGATCATATACAGAGGCTACTGTAGACAACACTCCTCTTCTTGTGAGTTGGCGTTCCTTGACAACTACTCTAAACTGGAACTCGTCTGATGCGACACACCACAGTACACCAAGCGCTCTCTCCATGTGTGGTTCACCCAGAGCCATATCCAGGTCTTTGGCACCCTTGGCACGTTCTTCCTTGGGAATTGTGGCTATAACTTCCTTGCTGTTAGAGATAAACTTGTGCAACCGAAGTTTGCCGATGCTGCAAAGCTCTCTTGCTTCTTTCACCAGCTGGGCCGCTTCAGCTTCAGACGATACGCTCGTCAACCCATCATCAACATAAAAGTTCCTTTCTATGAACTGGATAGACTTCTCGCTGAAGCTTCCTCGTCCTTCGGCAGCAAGATGTTTGAGACCATAGTTGGCGCAACCAGGAGATGAAGCTGCGCCGAACAAGTGGACCTTCATACGATACACTGAGGGTTGAGACTCTAGATCTCCGTTCTCCCACCAAAGGAACCGTAGATAATCTTGGTCTTCTGCTTTCACATGAAACTGGTGGAACATGCGCTCTACGTCACACATGATTGCAACTGGACCCTTATGAAAACGACAAAGGACGCCCAGCAATGTGTTTGTCAACTCTGGACCGGTAAGGAGATGATCATTCAAGGACGTCTCTCGAAACTTAGCTGAGCAGTCGAAGACGACTCGTATCTTCCCAGGCTTTTGTGGGTGATAAACCCCATGGTGCGGGATGTACCATGCTGGATGCTTGTTAATTTCCTCTTTAGAGACCTTCTCAGCATCTCCACAAGCTATAGTCTCTTCCATGAATGCTGTGTAGTCCTTGTAGTACTGCTTGTCTCTCCTTAGCCTCCTTTCCAGGCACTTGAGTCGGTGAACTGCACATGTTTTATTGTTCGGCAGATTGGGTCTTTCTTCCTTAAACGGCAGCGGCATCTCATAATGTCCATTGTCCTTACGTCTGATGCCCTCTTTCATTTTCTTCAGGAACCGGATATCCTCTTGAGATATGAGGTCCTCTTCTGCAGCTCTCTCGTTGAAGTCAGATTCAAGCGTCTTGATAATGTCCAGTGTTGTGATTACCTCTCTTACACGTGTTCTACAAACATAGTGTACTTGATTTGTGAGGTTGGAAGAAGATTGAAGGCTTGGCATCACCTGTCTAACGATAACCCGATGACTCACTCCAATAGGGTCGCCATAGTCGATACATGGATTTCCATAGCCGACTATGCTCCAGCCAAGATCTGTTCTCTGAGCAAAAGGCTGATTTCCCTTACCAGACACAATTTCTCTTGGAAGGAGAGCCTGGGAGCAGTTGTAGCCAATTAAGAGACCGACATCACAGCTCTGTTGAGGAGCAATCTCCTCTGCAATGTGTTCAAGATGAGACCATGCTCTTGCAGTCTCTGGAGTAGGAATATGATCTCTGTTTGCAGGAATAAACTCTCTCGAGTAGGTCGTTGGCAGAGGGATTTTCTTCTCCAAGTAAAGCCCTCTAACCTGCAAACCAGACAGCTTCTGGCAGGGCACAATGGTATTCCTTGAAGCCATTGTAGAGAGTTTCAGTTGGACTGGCTCCTTCCTTGTATTGAGAGCCTTTGTTGTCTCTTCAAGGATAAAAGTGGTGTCGCTCTGGGTGTCAAGAAGTGCATACACAAGAACTTCACGATCTGGCTCACTTGTGGTTGACACCCATACTGGAATGATTGTGGAGGTGTGAGTGTTGTTAATGTCCCTTACGACTCTGTTAGATATGGCCTCACTTGACGCTCTTGTCCCCTTATCTTGTGGGGTCTTCCTATCCCTTAACCTTTCCTTAGTACGATCTTCGTGCAGGCAGGATGGATGCCTCCTCTGACACGTGTCGCAGGTGTTCCTGTTATCGCAATCTTTTGAGCGATGCCCAGGCCTTAAACAGCCAAAGCACAATTTATTCTCTTGAACAAACTTCTGTCGCTCTGCGGTGGGCTTGTCCATGAACTTCCAGCATTTGTGGAGAGTGTGACCTGACTTCTCACAGAAGACACAACTAGTAACAGTATCTTTCTCATCAGAGTTAGTTGCTAATACCCTTGCTCCAGGGCTTTGAATCCTTGGCGTCTTAGGTTTTCCATCTTCGCTTGGTTTCAAAGCATGAAGGGATGTGACAGGATTGCAAGCGATCTTTGCTTCTCTCGTGAGAAACTTCACAAACTGACTGAAGCTTGGAAAGATCTCAGTTTCTTCTAAGATGTCTATGACCTTTCTATTCCATCTTGAAGTTAGCCAATCTGGAAGTTTAGCGAGGATCTTTTGGTTTTCATTACAGTCATTAAGCACCTCCAGGCCCTTATTCTGAGACATAGCAGCCTCACAGCTGCGAAGAAAGTCTACAAGGTCTCTAAGTTCAAGACTGTCCTTGGATCCTATCTTAGGCCATGCATTGAGCTTATCTCTGAAGGACTTGGCGATGAGGAATTTGTTTCCGTACCTTTCTTCAAGAATGGTCCATGCAGCATAGTAGGCTGACTCTGTTCCTAACATAAAGTAACTTTCGATGGCTTTCTTGGCAGGCCCGCCTATATATTTTCTCAAGTAATATATCTTCTCGGTTGCTGTTATGTTCTTCCTGTCTATCAGAGTCTGAAAGAGACCTTCCAGTCAGTGAACGAGAGTGGTTCTCCATTGAATGTTACTGGTTCTGGTATGGGGAGGCGGCTTTCACTGATTGATTCCGCTAGTAACCTGAACATGGTCTTGGTGCCATCTTCTTGCTGTGTGCTTGTCACAACATGTTGTGGTGAGAGATTGTGAAATGAGCCACTTCTGTGCATGACTTCTTTCACAGATTTGCAGTTAGAGAGTAGTTCTCTCTTCTCGTCCTCTGAGTTTTCATCTTGCTCATACACTTGCATTCGCGCCTTGGCAGCATTTAGTTTCTTGAGCACTTCTAGGCGCTCTAACTCTCTACGCTTGTCTTGTAGCGTCCTTCGTCTGGCAGCATTTTCTACCTCTAACTTGACAGCCTAGCTTCTTCTAAGCTGCGTTTCACAGCCTCAGCTTCTTGCTCCGCTGTCCTCTTCTTATCTTCATCTTCGAGTCTCTGAAGCTCTTCTAGTTGGCGTTCTTGCTTAACCATTACTTCTAAAGCTGCTTGGTTAGCAGCAACTTCCGCTGCAGCCTCTTGTCTCTTGACAGATGACACGCTTGAGCGTCTGGAGTTGACCTTTGAGTTGCTTTGAGACTGGGAGGAAGCACTTGAGGGCTGATAGTTGAGACTTGACTTATGTGAGAGTTCGGACATGCACAAGGAATTGCTGTCCTTCCAGTGCAACTCTATCTGGTTACTTTGACCTTCTTCCCTGCCTTTTAAATGACACCTTACAGTCTTGATAATAGACATTGTAACTGCTTCACAAGTATCAACTCTGCGTCGTATATCGTTGTCGGGAATGTCGATTTGACGCAAATTTACATAGACAAGGTTTAGCTCTGTAGAGGTATGGCTAATCTTGTTTAAGAGGTCTTCTAGTAGGTCTTCAGAGCAACAGCCTGTCAGTGACAGTTTTGCTTCCTTTACCAGAGCCTTCCACTTCTCATAGCTGACCCTGAAACGATGTTCGAGCTGTCTCCACCTTTCGTCGCGCAATTCTCTGCCCTTTTCAGTTAACCTGCGGACCCTCTCACCTTTTCGTGGCTCTTGTTGTGCTATCTCATTAGCAGCCTCTGTATCATCATTCACTGGCCGAAGTGACTCCACACCAGTCTGGGCCTCTTCCTGCTGTTCTGTTTGTTCTGATGAAGGCTCAAAGTTTGCGAGGTGTTGCTGCAGCTGCTCAACTTGACCCACCCCATCTCTATCACCTTTAGTGAAACTACCTCTTTCTGACATTCTAAATCAAGTCAAATCAATTCTAGTTAAGGTTTGGATAAGTGAGTAGGTAATTTATACTCTAATTCACTGTAATTTAAACCTTAGTACGTGGTATAAACATGTATAATGCTTGTAACAAAGGCTTGAACAAACACCTTACCAAACAATTACACTATTAACTTACATGTGAAAATATAATTAATAGGTGTACGCTGACCCTTAATGTTTGTAACTATATATATATTTTTAGTAAGTATCAAATAATATTTTTCAGTAATACACATACCAGCGATACATTAAGATAGAAAGAGCAAATGCATAATACCAGAGTCTTTATGAAATAGACAACTATCTCCAGTCCTTACGAATTGTAATCTTAAAGTCTCTTATTAGCTGTTCACAAGGCTAGGACCACCTTCAAACACCTTGACTTGTACTTGCGTGTCTGACTTTCCTGTTAGTCTTGACCTTATGTTGCCTCACGATGCTTCCTTATGTGGAGATTTTCTTCTTAGTTTGCCGGTAGGTGCAAAACTCTTATCTGGCATTTGACAGGGTCTACCAGGATTTGGGAATCTTGTAGACGTTTTACAGATGGATGAGATTCTTCTTTCTCTCTTGCTCGTGAAGAGCAATGAGTTCTCACTGTAGCTCCCTTCAGTAACCACGAGCACAACCGTTCCTTGATTTTAACTGGCGGCTTTATTCTGTAGTTTTAGTCAGAATTATCACCTTCCGTGAGAACTATAAAGTAAATGAAAAATACAGTTAAGCACACTCTTACAACCTTATCTTACGAGTGACTTATTAGCTTGGTATAACTCTGAAGTGCTTACATACATAACAGTTTAACCGGCGTTATAATGGGTTCAGATTAAACACATGAATAAAGGAAAAAATACCTCATTGGCTGCTTATTACAGAAGGGAGGAAATCAAACTTCACACTTATTATTCCTGCCGTGAATTCACACTTCATCCTAACATACACTCTTCAACCTTTATGAACTACACCCGATGACATGAAAACTTAGCTAACAGGATTGCCTTCCCTCCAAAAGTGTGTTGCTACGATAAGGATCCCCGTTACAACAGTATTAGCTACGTAGTTCCGCTTGTATTATCATTTCCCCCGCACAGCGGACACGTAAACAATTCAAATGAAAGACAACGACATAACCTGTAAGTCTAACTGTCAGTTACACTCCCACCAATCACCGGTGATTTCTGTGAAAGGGGTCTGCAGGTTTCTTGATCGGCTTCCAGGAGGGTGACTGTCTTATGGATGGGCCTCTCCAGATAGGAGGGTTTGGTGATGCGTTTACCTCTCTCATCTAGGGTTGAGTCGCTGATCAGTAACTTGAATCTTCTCACCCGGCCATCCTGTCCCGGGTACACTTCTGTAACCTTTGCCAATTTCCACTGGTTGCGTGGTGCAGTATCATCTTGCAAGATGACAATGTCATTAATCCTTGCGTTTCTTCTGTCTTTACTCCATTTCTGTCTGTGTTGGAGGTTTAGGAGGTACTCTTTCTTCCACCTTGTCCAGAATTCATTGGCTAAGAATTGTACTCTGCGCCATCTCTTGCGGAGATAAAGATCTTCCTTGATGAACTGTCCAGGTGGCGGTAAGATAACTGTGGACTTCATTGTTAAGATGTGATTTGGCGTGAGAGGTTCTGGACCTAATGGATCATTCAGATATTCCGTAGTTAGGGGCCTACTATTTAAAATCGCCATGACTTCATAGAGAAAGGTACGCAGAGAAGCGGTGTCGAGTCTTCCGTCTGACTGATCAAGAGTGGATGTTAAGACACTTCGTATCGTGCGGATTTGCCTTTCCCAAACACCACCCATGTGACTTGAAGATGGGGTGTTCATGATAAACTCGCATCCAAGTTCCTTCAGTCGTGTTTGATCCATTTCTTTCAGGGCGTCCACAAACTCGCGTCTTGCGCCAATGAAGTTGCTGCCTTGATCACATCTGATTTGACGAACATTACCACGTATGGCAATGAATGAACGCAGGGAATTGATAAAAGCGTCGGTGGTTAAGTCGTCAAGCATTTCAATGTGAACTGCTCGGGAGCCCATGCAAGTGAGTAGGAGCCCATAACGCTTTAACTCTCTTCTTCCGTCCTTGGCATAGAAGGGTCCAAAGCAGTCCATCCCGCAGTATGTGAAGGGAGGCGCGGTCTCCATGCGTTCCTTCGGAAGATCTGCCATCCTTTGCCCTTCTGTACATCTTTTGAATTTCCTGCATTTCACACATTTGTAGATGTGAGAGGAAACTGCATTGCTGCATCCTAGGATCCATATACCGTTGGATCGCAGCTCATTGATCGTCATTCCACGTCCTTGGTGTCGTACTCTTTCATGATAGTGCTTGACGAGCTTGACGATCTCTTGGCAGGATTGCCATTGCCATTTTACCACTCTTGCCCAGTCTGAGAACTTATGAAGGTGATCTAGTAATGATCTTTCTTCCTTTGCTTGGGTATCATGGACCAGGGATTTCAGCTCTGGATCATTGTCTGAGAACTCTTCCCCCTTGACTTGTCCTTTGGGAAGTTCTTCATGCCAAAGAAAGTCTGGACCTGTGAACCAGTTGGAAGCCATGAGCTGTTCTGATGTGAGACCTCTGGAAGCATGATCCGCAGGATTCTCTTCAGAGGTCACATATCTCCATTGTTCGGGATCTGTGCTTTGCTTAATGCGTTGAATACGGTTAGCTACAAAGACGTGTAATCTTCTGGCTTCATTGTTGATGTAGCCAAGAACTACCTTCGAGTCTGTCCAGAAGTATTCCTGTAGACCTTGTATCTCTAGCTCCTTTTTGAGCATGTCACTTGTTCGAACAGCTACCACCGCTGCTGAAAGTTCCAGTCGTGGTATGGTCGTAACCTTGGAGGGGGCGACTCTCGACTTCCCCATAACTAGGGAGCAATGAACTTCTCCTGCAGTGCTGATTGTTCTGAGGTATGAGCACTCTCCATAACCTGAGGTACTAGCGTCGGAGAAGTGATGGAGCTCATAACTCTGCACCTCCTTGAAACTTGATGGCAAGTAGCTTCGTTGGATCCTTACTTCAGACAAGTTTTGTAGACCTTGGAGCCAGAATTCCCACTGGGAACGTAGGTCATCTGGAAGGGGGTCATCCCAGTCGATTTTGTCACGACACATCCGCTGCAAGATCTACTTCCCCACCAGGACAAAGGGTGCCACAAACCCAAGCGGATCATATACAGAGGCTACTGTAGACAACACTCCTCTTCTTGTGAGTTGGCGTTCCTTGACAACTACTCTAAACTGGAACTCGTCTGATGCGACACACCACAGTACACCAAGCGCTCTCTCCATGTGTGGTTCACCCAGAGCCATATCCAGGTCTTTGGCACCCTTGGCACGTTCTTCCTTGGGAATTGTGGCTATAACTTCCTTGCTGTTAGAGATAAACTTGTGCAACCGAAGTTTGCCGATGCTGCAAAGCTCTCTTGCTTCTTTCACCAGCTGGGCCGCTTCAGCTTCAGACGATACGCTCGTCAACCCATCATCAACATAAAAGTTCCTTTCTATGAACTGGATAGACTTCTCGCTGAAGCTTCCTCGTCCTTCGGCAGCAAGATGTTTGAGACCATAGTTGGCGCAACCAGGAGATGAAGCTGCGCCGAACAAGTGGACCTTCATACGATACACTGAGGGTTGAGACTCTAGATCTCCGTTCTCCCACCAAAGGAACCGTAGATAATCTTGGTCTTCTGCTTTCACATGAAACTGGTGGAACATGCGCTCTACGTCACACATGATTGCAACTGGACCCTTATGAAAACGACAAAGGACGCCCAGCAATGTGTTTGTCAACTCTGGACCGGTAAGGAGATGATCATTCAAGGACGTCTCTCGAAACTTAGCTGAGCAGTCGAAGACGACTCGTATCTTCCCAGGCTTTTGTGGGTGATAAACCCCATGGTGCGGGATGTACCATGCTGGATGCTTGTTAATTTCCTCTTTAGAGACCTTCTCAGCATCTCCACAAGCTATAGTCTCTTCCATGAATGCTGTGTAGTCCTTGTAGTACTGCTTGTCTCTCCTTAGCCTCCTTTCCAGGCACTTGAGTCGGTGAACTGCACATGTTTTATTGTTCGGCAGATTGGGTCTTTCTTCCTTAAACGGCAGCGGCATCTCATAATGTCCATTGTCCTTACGTCTGATGCCCTCTTTCATTTTCTTCAGGAACCGGATATCCTCTTGAGATATGAGGTCCTCTTCTGCAGCTCTCTCGTTGAAGTCAGATTCAAGCGTCTTGATAATGTCCAGTGTTGTGATTACCTCTCTTACACGTGTTCTACAAACATAGTGTACTTGATTTGTGAGGTTGGAAGAAGATTGAAGGCTTGGCATCACCTGTCTAACGATAACCCGATGACTCACTCCAATAGGGTCGCCATAGTCGATACATGGATTTCCATAGCCGACTATGCTCCAGCCAAGATCTGTTCTCTGAGCAAAAGGCTGATTTCCCTTACCAGACACAATTTCTCTTGGAAGGAGAGCCTGGGAGCAGTTGTAGCCAATTAAGAGACCGACATCACAGCTCTGTTGAGGAGCAATCTCCTCTGCAATGTGTTCAAGATGAGACCATGCTCTTGCAGTCTCTGGAGTAGGAATATGATCTCTGTTTGCAGGAATAAACTCTCTCGAGTAGGTCGTTGGCAGAGGGATTTTCTTCTCCAAGTAAAGCCCTCTAACCTGCAAACCAGACAGCTTCTGGCAGGGCACAATGGTATTCCTTGAAGCCATTGTAGAGAGTTTCAGTTGGACTGGCTCCTTCCTTGTATTGAGAGCCTTTGTTGTCTCTTCAAGGATAAAAGTGGTGTCGCTCTGGGTGTCAAGAAGTGCATACACAAGAACTTCACGATCTGGCTCACTTGTGGTTGACACCCATACTGGAATGATTGTGGAGGTGTGAGTGTTGTTAATGTCCCTTACGACTCTGTTAGATATGGCCTCACTTGACGCTCTTGTCCCCTTATCTTGTGGGGTCTTCCTATCCCTTAACTTTTCCTTAGTACGATCTTCGTGCAGGCAGGATGGATGCCTCCTCTGACACGTGTCGCAGGTGTTCCTGTTATCGCAATCTTTTGAGCGATGCCCAGGCCTTAAACAGCCAAAGCACAATTTATTCTCTTGAACAAACTTCTGTCGCTCTGCGGTGGGCTTGTCCATGAACTTCCAGCATTTGTGGAGACTGTGACCTGACTTCTCACAGAAGACACAACTAGTAACAGTATCTTTCTCATCAGAGTTAGTTGCTAATACCCTTGCTCCAGGGCTTTGAATCCTTGGTGTCTTAGGTTTTCCATCTTCGCTTGGTTTCAAAGCATGAAGGGATGTGACAGGATTGCAAGCGATCTTTGCTTCTCTCGTGAGAAACTTCACAAACTGACTGAAGCTTGGAAAGATCTCAGTTTCTTCTAAGATGTCTATGACCTTTCTATTCCATCTTGAAGTTAGCCAATCTGGAAGTTTAGCGAGGATCTTTTGGTTTTCATTACAGTCATTAAGCACCTCCAGGCCCTTATTCTGAGACATAGCAGCCTCACAGCTGCGAAGAAAGTCTACAAGGTCTCTAAGTTCAAGACTGTCCTTGGATCCTATCTTAGGCCATGCATTGAGCTTATCTCTGAAGGACTTGGCGATGAGGAATTTGTTTCCGTACCTTTCTTCAAGAATGGTCCATGCAGCATAGTAGGCTGACTCTGTTCCTAACATAAAGTAACTTTCGATGGCTTTCTTGGCAGGCCCGCCTATATATTTTCTCAAGTAATATATCTTCTCGGTTGCTGTTATGTTCTTCCTGTCTATCAGAGTCTGAAAAGAGACCTTCCAGTCAGTGAACGAGAGTGGTTCTCCATTGAATGTTACTGGTTCTGGTATGGGGAGGCGGCTTTCACTGATTGATTCCGCTAGTAACCTGAACATGGTCTTGGTGCCATCTTCTTGCTGTGTGCTTGTCACAACATGTTGTGGTGAGAGACTGTGAAATGAGCCACTTCTGTGCATGACTTCTTTCACAGATTTGCAGTTAGAGAGTAGTTCTCTCTTCTCGTCCTCTGAGTTTTCATCTTGCTCATACACTTGCATTCGCGCCTTGGCAGCATTTAGTTTCTTGAGCACTTCTAGGCGCTCTAACTCTCTACGCTTGTCTTGTAGCGTCCTTCGTCTGGCAGCATTTTCTACCTCTAACTTGACAGCCTAGCTTCTTCTAAGCTGCGTTTCACAGCCTCAGCTTCTTGCTCCGCTGTCCTCTTCTTATCTTCATCTTCGAGTCTCTGAAGCTCTTCTAGTTGGCGTTCTTGCTTAACCATTACTTCTAAAGCTGCTTGGTTAGCAGCAACTTCCGCTGCAGCCTCTTGTCTCTTGACAGATGACACGCTTGAGCGTCTGGAGTTGACCTTTGAGTTGCTTTGAGACTGGGAGGAAGCACTTGAGGGCTGATAGTTGAGACTTGACTTATGTGAGAGTTCGGACATGCACAAGGAATTGCTGTCCTTCCAGTGCAACTCTATCTGGTTACTTTGACCTTCTTCCCTGCCTTTTAAATGACACCTTACAGTCTTGATAATAGACATTGTAACTGCTTCACAAGTATCAACTCTGCGTCGTATATCGTTGTCGGGAATGTCGATTTGACGCAAATTTACATAGACAAGGTTTAGCTCTGTAGAGGTATGGCTAATCTTGTTTAAGAGGTCTTCTAGTAGGTCTTCAGAGCAACAGCCTGTCAGTGACAGTTTTGCTTCCTTTACCAGAGCCTTCCACTTCTCATAGCTGACCCTGAAACGATGTTCGAGCTGTCTCCACCTTTCGTCGCGCAATTCTCTGCCCTTTTCAGTTAACCTGCGGACCCTCTCACCTTTTCGTGGCTCTTGTTGTGCTATCTCATTAGCAGCCTCTGTATCATCATTCACTGGCCGAAGTGACTCCACACCAGTCTGGGCCTCTTCCTGCTGTTCTGTTTGTTCTGATGAAGGCTCAAAGTTTGCGAGGTGTTGCTGCAGCTGCTCAACTTGACCCACCCCATCTCTATCACCTTTAGTGAAACTACCTCTTTCTGACATTCTAAATCAAGTCAAATCAATTCTAGTTAAGGTTTGGATAAGTGAGTAGGTAATTTATACTCTAATTCACTGTAATTTAAACCTTAGTACGTGGTATAAACATGTATAATGCTTGTAACAAAGGCTTGAACAAACACCTTACCAAACAATTACACTATTAACTTACATGTGAAAATATAATTAATAGGTGTACGCTGACCCTTAATGTTTGTAACTATATATATATTTTTAGTAAGTATCAAATAATATTTTTCAGTAATACACATACCAGCGATACATTAAGATAGAAAGAGCAAATGCATAATACCAGAGTTTTTATGAAATAGACAACTATCTCCAGTCCTTACGAATTGTAATCTTAAAGTCTCTTATTAGCTGTTCACAAGGCTAGGACCACCTTCAAACACCTTGACTTGTACTTGCGTGTCTGACTTTCCTGTTAGTCTTGACCTTATGTTGCCTCACGATGCTTCCTTATGTGGAGATTTTCTTCTTAGTTTGCCGGTAGGTGCAAAACTCTTATCTGGCATTTGACAGGGTCTACCAGGATTTGGGAATCTTGTAGACGTTTTACAGATGGATGAGATTCTTCTTTCTCTCTTGCTCGTGAAGAGCAATGAGTTCTCACTGTAGCTCCCTTCAGTAACCACGAGCACAACCGTTCCTTGATTTTAACTGGCGGCTTTATTCTGTAGTTTTAGTCAGAATTATCACCTTCCGTGAGAACTATAAAGTAAATGAAAAATACAGTTAAGCACACTCTTACAACCTTATCTTACGAGTGACTTATTAGCTTGGTATAACTCTGAAGTGCTTACATACATAACAGTTTAACCGGCGTTATAATGGGTTCAGATTAAACACATGAATAAAGGAAAAAATACCTCATTGGCTGCTTATTACAGAAGGGAGGAAATCAAACTTCACACTTATTATTCCTGCCGTGAATTCACACTTCATCCTAACATACACTCTTCAACCTTTATGAACTACACCCGATGACATGAAAACTTAGCTAACAGGATTGCCTTCCCTCCAAAAGTGTGTTGCTACGATAAGGATCCCCGTTACAACAGTATTAGCTACGTAGTTCCGCTTGTATTATCATTTCCCCCGCACAGCGGACACGTAAACAATTCAAACGAAAGACAACGACATAACCTGTAAGTCTAACTGTCAGTTACATACATGTCTGTTCATAGCAGACACTGTTGTACAGTCGTGGCCAAAAGTTTTGAGAATGACACAAATATTAATTTCCACAAAGTTTGCTGCTTCAGTGTCTTTAGATATTTTTGTCAGATGTTACTATGGAATACTGAAGTATAATTACAAGCATTTCATAAGTGCCAAAGGCTTTTATTGACAATTGCATGAAGTTGATGTAAAAAGTCAATATGTGCAGTTTTGACTCTTCTTTTTCAAGACCTCTGCAATCCTCCCTGGCATGCTGTCAAAAGCACTTCTGGGCCACACCCTGACTGATGGCAGCCCATTCTTGCATAATCAATGTTTGGAGTTTGTCAGAATTTGTGGGTTTTTGTTTGTCCACCCGCCTCTTGAGGATTGACCACAAGTTATATAAATGTTACTTACCCTACATTATTCATCTCATACGCATACGTATATACTGTACTCTATATCATCGACGGTATCCTTATGTAATACATGTATCACTAGCCACTTTATACTATACTATGCCACTTTGTTTACATACTCATCTCATTTGTACATACTGTACCCGATACCATCTACTGTATCTTGCCTATGCTGCTCTGTACCATCACTCATTCATATATCCTTATGTACATATTCTTTATCCCCTTACACTGTGTACAAGACAGTAGTTTTGGAATTGTTAGTTAGATTACTTGTTATTACTGCATTGTCGGAACTAGAAGCACAAGCATTTCGCTACACTCGCATTAACATCTGCTAACCATGTGTATGTGACAAATAAAATTTGATTTGATTTGATTTGATTTGATTTGAAGTTCTCAATGGGATTAAGGTCTGGGGAGTTTCCTGGCCATGGACCCAAAATATTTATGTTTTGTTCCCCGAGCCACTTAGTTATCACTTTTGCCTTATGTCAATGTGCTCCATCATGCTGGAAAAGGCATTGTTCGTCACCAAACTGTTCCTGGATGGTTGGGAGAAGTTGCTCTCGGAGAATGTGTTGGTACCATTCTTTATTCATGGCTGTGTTCTTAGGCAAAATTGTGAGTGAACCTACTCCCTTGGCTGAGAAGCAACCCCACACATGAATGGTCTCAGGATGCTTTACTGTTGGCATGACACAGGACTGATGGTAGCGCTCACCTTGTCTTCTCTGGACAAGCTTTTTTCCAGATGCCCCAAACAATCGGAAAGAGGATTCATCAGAGAAAAGGACTTTACCCCAGTCCTCAGCAGTCCAATCTCTGTACCTTTTGCAGAATATCAGTCTGTCCCTGATGTTTTTCCTGGAGAGAGAAGTGGCTTCTTTGCTGCCGTTATTGACAACAGGCCATCCTCCAAGTCTTCGCCTCACTGTGCGTGCAGATGCACTCACGCCTGCCTGCTGACATTCCTGAGCAAGCTCTGTACTAGTGGTGCCCCGATCCTGCTGCTGAATCAACTTTAGGAGACGGTCCTGGCGCTTGCTGGACTTTCTTGGGCGCCCTGAAGCCTTCTTCACAACAATTGAACCGCTCTTCTTGAAGTTCTTGATGATCCGATAAATGGTTGATTTAGGTGCAATCTTACTGGCAGCAACATCCTTGCCTGTGAAGCCCTTTTTGTGCAAAGCAATGATGACGGCACGTGTTTCCTTGCAGGTAACCCTGTTTGACAGAGGAAGAACAATGATTCCAAGCACCACCCTCCTTTTGAAGCGTCCAGTCTGTTATTCGAACTCAATCAGCATGACAGAGTGATCTCCAGCCTTGTCATTGTCAACACTCACAGCTGGTCCTTTTGTGGCAGGGCTGAAATGCAGTGGAAATGTTTTTGGGGGATTCAGTTCATTTGCATGGCAAAGAGGGACTTTGCAATTAATTGCAATTCATCTGATCACTCTTCACAACATTCTGGAGTATATGCAAATTGCCATCATGCAAACTGAGGCAGCAGACTTTGAAAATTAATATTTGTGTCGTTCTCAAAACTTTTGGCCACGACTGTACTATTGTTCAGAAATATTTATATTCAGAAAGATGTGTAACTACTCTGACAGTTACATTTTATTCCATAGACAATTGTTTACATGTCTGTTCTCAGTAGACACTTTTGAAGGTTTATTTGTGTGCTGAAAAAGCTTTGTTGGGATTTCTTCATCTCAACACTAGGTGTTTCAATGCATTCTATTTGAACGTCATGTGTTGACAACGTAAAGAAGAGCAGTGTGCTGCAGTCTTCACAGGCTTTCTTCTACTTGTGGTGTAGTTCAATCTAATCTAAATTACTGCACACTGAGATGTCCCAGAATCAGGTTCCATTTTATGAACAAGATTAAAACTCTACTGGTTCACAGTGCACACAAAGAACTGAGTCTGTGTGTCTATCAAGAATCCTCATCCTTGCAGCCATGATACCAAACGCATTCTCTGACTCTCAGACAATGTGTGTGATATGGTACGCCCAGGTTTATTGAGATGGACACCTGTGAATGAAAGGTAACTAGAGAATGTCAGATATACAGTACCAGTCAAAAGTTTGGACACACCTACTCATTCAAGGTTTTTTCTTTATTTGTACTATTTTCTACATTATAGAATAATAGTAAAGACATCAAAACCAAGAAATAACATATGGAATCATGTAGTAACCAAAAAAAGTGTGTGGAGTGCTCCATCCCTCTACAATGTAGAAAATAGTACAAATAAAGAAAACCCCTTGAACGACTAGGTGTGTCCAAATTGCAGTAGGTAAATCTTAATAATAGCCACACCATACCAAACGTTTCAACTTTATTAGGGTCAATGGCAATTTTAGCATGTAAATGTTTCTGGGGCAAACTCCCCCAATTTTGTTTTTAGATGTATGATGCCAGCAAAGCCACTACACAACACTGCACAACAGTAAACAATACATTCATTGCACTAAAAACGGTGGCAAACAGTGCGCACAAACTGTTAGGTCCTACATAAAGCTGTCCCAACAGTAGAGTCCCAACACCTTACCACTGCTACACGTGGCTATCAGCGGACCCTTGTCTGGCAGTGAAACAGTTAATTCAGCCTCATTTACTGCCTTTTAAAACAGCTGATATGGCTGACTTGCTTAAACAAATGTGGTTTCTCCTGATTGAGATGTAGAAACTATGGCATAAGGTGACGACATGCAGATAAGAGACAATCCGTAATTTCAACATTAATGGGGGATCTAGGACAGATGTAGTCAAAATAATGATTTGTTCAGGACTTTTTAAATGTACACCGACAGAATTCCAAACATTGGTCATTCTTACAGTATTCTCCCTGAACACCAAGTCAGAACAGTAGGGTAAATAAGGGGGGCATATAAGCAGACAATGAAAGCTCTTACAATATTCAATGATTACATTTCTCTAAAACAGGCTATATGCTACATGTGCACCACCAAGTCAGAACAGTAGGCTAAGTCATGGTGGGAAAAGGGACCAAATTATTAGGGTGAGATACATGGGCTACTAACAGCTTACTACACAGCATACACTTAGTACTCATTTCTTAGCTACAGAATACATTTCGCCCTGGCATATTACATCATTTATGCAGCAACATACAATACATTTTTCGACTCACCTTGTTATGCTCACTTGAACAGGAAGGTGGTGTGGCAGTCCTTCATGGGAACATTTTGTCAACAAACTTTTTCATCAAAATCTGACATTCTCTGTATCTGTGGTGCTTTCAGGACAACTGGAAACTCTGAAAACAAGGTCAAGTGAGGTCAGTGATCTTCATGTCGGAGCTCTAGAAAGAGGCCAGAGTTCCCGACTTCCGAGTTGGATGACCGTTCAAAATGTATTTTCCCAGTCTAAGCTGATTTCTGAGATTTCCCAGTTCCGAGTTTCCAGTTGTTTTGAACGTGGCAGAAGTCATGCTGGAGTGACAGCATGACCAACGTTTAATGTTTATCCTTTTAAGCTTGGAGAAGAGTCACTTAAACCCAGACTTGGACCACACACCGACTCCACTGAATAGCAGGCAAGTGATTCCTTTGCAATGCTTGCAGTTAGCCACTGATTCCTTCCAAACCACTCATCGCTGATTTTTATTTTTTGATTTCCAACTTGTCATGTAGTGTTTATGTCCAACGGCCGATGAGCACCGATACGTTTTATCAATAATTTCTCTTCATATGACAAGGATTTGCCAGTAGATTGTCGACTTGATTCTTGATGACGACTGCTAGCTTGCTAGCTAAGATTTTGAAAGTATGATGTTGACATGATCAGTCCAGTCAAAGCTATGGTAGAATGACGTGATTTGACATCATTTTATCTGTGGTCAATGACATTGAATGGATGGGCACTTCAAATCAAATTTTATTGGTCACATACACATGGTTAGCAGATGTTAATGCGAGTGTAGTGAAATGCTTGTGCTTCTAGTTCCGACCATGCAGTAATATCTAACAAGTAATCTAACAATTTCACAACAACGCAATGAATAAGAATATGTACATATAAATATGTGGATGAGCGATGGCCGAACGGCATAGGCAAGATGCAGTAGATGGTATAGAGTACAGTATATACATATGCGATGAGTAATGTAGGGTATGTAAACATTATATAAAGTGACATTGTTTAAAAGTTTGAGTGTTTTTGGTGACAAGCCAAATTTCTTCAGCCTCTAGAGGTTGAAGAGGCGCTGTTGCGCCTTCTTCACCACGCTGTCTGTGTGGGTGGACCATTTTAGTTTGTCCATGATGTGTTCACCGAGGAACTTAAAACTTTCCACCTTCTCCACTACTGTCCCGTCGATGTGGATTGGGGGGTGCTCCCTCTGCTGTTTCCTGAAGTACACAATCATCTCCTTTGTTTTGTTGACATTGAGTGTGAGGTTATTTTCCTGACACCACACTCCGAGGGCCCTCACCTCCTCCCTGTAGGCTGTCTCGTCGTTGTTAGTAATCAAGCCTACCATTGTAGTATCGTCTGCAAACTTGATGATTGAGTTGGAGGCGTGTATGGCCACGCAGTCATGGGTGAACAGGGAGTACAGGAGAGGGCTGAGAACGCCACCCTTGTGGGGCCCCAGTGTTGAGGATCAGCGGGGTGAAGATGTTGTTTCCTACCCTCACCACCTGGGGGCTGCCCGTCAGAAAGTGCAGGACCTAGCTGCACAGGGCGGGTTCGAGACCCAGGGTCTCGAGCTTAATGATGAGTTTGGAGGGTACTATGGTGTTAAATGCAGAGCTATAGTCGATGAACAGCATTCTTACATAGGTATTCCTAGGGCAGTGTGCATTGTGATTGTGATTGTGTCGTCTGTGGACCTATTGGGGCAGTAAGCAAATTGGAGTGGGTCTAGGGTGTTAGGTAGGGTGGAGGTGATATGATCCTTGACTAGCCTCTCAAAGCACTTCAGGATGACGGAAGTGAGTGCTACGGGCGATAGTCGTTTAGCTCAGTTATCTTAGCTTTCTTGTGAACGGGAACAATGGTGGCCCTCTTGAAGCATGTGGGAAGAGCAAACTGGGATAGGGATTGATTGAATATGTCCGTAAACACACCAGCCAGCTGGTTTGCGTATGCTCTGAGGATGCGGCTAGGGAAGCCATCTGGGCCGGCAGCCTTGCGAGGGTTAACACGTTTAAATGCTTTACTCAAATTGGCTGCGGTGAAGGAGAGCCCGCAGGTTTTGGTAGCGGGCCGTGTTGGTGGCACTGTATTGTCCTCAAAGCGTGCAAAGAAGTTGTTTAGTTTGTCTGGGAGCAAGACATCGGGGTCCACGACGGGGCTGGTTTTCTTTTTGTAGTCCGTGATTGACTATAGAACCTGCCACATACCTCTCGTGTCTGAGCCGTTGAATTGCGACTCTACTTTGTCTCTATACTGACACTTACAGTGCATTGCGAAAGTATTCGGCCCCCTTGAACTTTGCGACCTTTTGCCACATTTCAGGCTTCAAACATAAAGATATAAAACTGTATTTTTTTTGTGAAGAATCAACAACAAGTGGTACACAATCATGAAGTGGAACGACATTTATTGGATATTTCAAACTTTTTTAACAAATCAAAAACTGAAAAATTGGGCGTGCAAAATTATTCAGCCCCTTTACTTTCAGTGCAGCAAACTCTCTCCAGAAGTTCAGTGAGGATCTCTGAATGATCCAATGTTGACCTAAATGACTAATGATGATAAATACAATCCACCTGTGTGTAATCAAGTCTCCGTATAAATGCACCTGCACTGTGATAGTCTCAGAGGTCCGTCAAAAGCGCAGAGAGCATCATGAAGAACAAGGAACACACCAGGCAGGTCCGAGATACTGTTGTGAAGAAGTTTAAAGCCGGATTTGGATACAAAAAGATTTCCCAAGCTTTAAACATCCCAAGGAGCACTGTGCAAGCGATAATATTGAAATGGAAGGAGTATCAGACCACTGCAAATCTACCAAGACCTGGCCGTCCCTCTAAACTTTCAGCTCATACAAAGAGAAGACTGATCAGAGATGCAGCCAAGAGGCCCATGATCACTCTGGATGAACTGCAGAGATCTACAGCTGAGGTGGGAGACTCTGTCCATAGAACAACAATCAGTCGTATATTGCACAAATCTGGCCTTTATGGAAGAGTGGCAAGAAGAAAGACATTTCTTAAAGATATCCATAAAAAGTGTTGTTTAAAGTTTGCCACAAGCCACCTGGGAGACACAATGTGGAAGAAGGTGCTCTGGTCAGATGAAACCAAAATGGAACTTTTTGGCAACAATGCAAAACGTTATGTTTGGCGTAAAAGCAACACAGCTCATCACCCTGAACACACCATCCCCACTGTCAAACATGGTGGTGGCAGCATCATGGTTTGGGCCTGCTTTTCTTCAGCAGGGACAGGGAAGATGGTTAAAATTGATGGGAAGATGGATGGAGCCAAATACAGGACCATTCTGGAAGAAAACCTGATGGAGTCTGCAAAAGACCTGAGACTGGGACGGAGATTTGTCTTCCAACAAGACAATGATCCAAAACATAAAGCAAAATCTACAATGGAATGGTTCAATGATAAACATATCCAGGTGTTAGAATGGCCAAGTCAAAGTCCAGACCTGAATCCAATCGAGAATCTGTGGAAAGAACTGAAAACTGCTGTTCACAAATGCTCTCCATCCAACCTCACTGAGCTCGAGCTGTTTTGCAGGGAGGAATGGCAAAACATTTCAGTCTCTCGATGTGCAAAACTGATAGAGACATACCCCAAGCAACTTACAGCTGTAATCGCAGCAAAAGGTGGCGCTACAAAGTATTAACTTAAGGGGGCTGAATAATTTTGCACACCCAATTTTTTCAGTTTTTGAATTGTTAAAAAAGTTTGAAATATCCAATAAATGTCGTTCCACTTCATGATTGTGTCCCACTTGTGGTTGATTCTTCACAAAAAAATACAGTTTTATGTCTTTATGTTTGAAGCCTGAAATGTGGCAAAAGGTCGCAAAGTTCAAGGGGGCCGAATACTTTCGCAATGCACTGTAGCTTGTTTGATTGCCTTGTGGAGGAAATAGCTACACTGTTTGTATTCCGGTTGCCTTGCCCTGATTAAAAGCAGTGGCTTCTAATGTAACTCTATGACAGTACCCAAGGGGCTTGAATTTTTTATCTTCCCGTTGATTTTGTGGTGACATAGTGTACTCATGAGTGACAAAACACTGAGCCAATCACGGCATAACTAGAGAACATTACTAACCCCTATGCTCCGTATTGTCTGCTGGCTCGCCCCACCACCACAGAAAGCACCGAGCTAGGCTGAAACACCTGCATTTTGGAGCGGCCTTACTCAAGAAAGCAAAAAAGAGACCGGTTATGGTACACAACCACCATCTCGACCCTAACCGATATGTCTCATACTATGTTGATCAAGTGGGTAATGGATTACCCGACTATCACGGATCCCCGACCATGTACGGTTCGGGGATAGGCGGTATATTTCGTAACCTCTTTAGGATGGTTTTACTGTTTATGAATAGAGGCCTCAGCATAGCCAAACTACATTTAAAATCCCCTAAAAAGCGGAGGTTAACCGTTAAAAGAAACTCAGTAAGTCAAAGACGAGGTAAAGTGAGGAGGTCTGAACCAAAAACGACAAAAAGAATACTCAGAAGTATTTCTAAAAGAACAAACAACATGGCTCATTTACACCGCATGTCCTCTGAAGCTATAAATACAGAGCTCGATCTTTTCACGGCCCCCTTAACCCAATTTTCAATAGATAGGTCCTGTTATGTGAAGATAGCCCCAGTCTCTGCCATTACAGACAACGGCCCTATCTAATTTTTCATACTAGGCCACGGTGACAACTATCTGGACCTCAACAATTTACGTCTCTAAGTGACCAAAAGAGATGGTACTAATATTGCAAACGATGCCAAAGTGAGTCTCATTAATTACCCCTTGGCCACCATCTTCTCCCAAGTGGATGTGACTTTGGGTGAATGCCTAATCAGTCAAAGCAGTGCCACATACCCTTATAGTGCCATCATGGAATGTTTACTCAACTACTCCGAAGACACTCTCAAGACACAATTCAGCGCTGGGCTGTTTAGCAAGGATACTGCAGGAGTCTCTATGGAATCGATAGACTCTTCCACAGGTGCAAACAAAGGCCTGGAGGCACGTGCTTGCTACTGTGCCGAATCTCGAGAGTTTCATCTGCTAGGGCCTATACACTCTGACATTTTCTTTCAAGAACGTTTACTCTTAAATTCGGTTGATTTAAGACTACAATTAACCAGGGCCAAGGATGAGTTTTGTCTGATGTCTGCCCAAGATGGTGACTTTAGTTTAAAAGTGTTGGGGGCAACGCTTTTTCTTCAAAAAGTGTCTGTATCTCCGGCAGTTTGTCTGGGTCACTTACAGGCTTTGATGAAAGGAAATGCCCTTTACCCCTCCAAAGAATTACCATGAAAACCTTTAGCATACCTGTGGGCAGTAGAATCTGCAGTTACCCCGCTACATGGTTATAGGTTTGGTTGATCACGCCTCTAATACAGGCAGCTTACATAAAAACCCATTTAATTTTCAACACTTCAATACAGAGTATGTAGCTCTCTGCCAGGACGGATGCCAGGTCCCTGCTAAGGCTTTCCAACTGCAAATGAATAACAACATATCTGTGCGAGAATTTTACAATTTATTCCTGGCTACCGGGAGGCATCTAAAATATCTTTCTTTACCTATTGACATAAATGATTTGGCAGAGGGTTACACATTGTATGCTTTCAATGTATCACCTGATGATGACACCTCAGGAAATCTGTCTGTGGTGTCCCAAGGTAACCTCAGGCTGGAAATGCGTTTCCGTACACCTTTAGCCTGTACAGTTAGCATGATTGTTTATGCATGCTCTGATTCAATCTTGGAAGTGAATGCCCGAAGACAAGTTTTAGTGGATTATTATTAAGGATCGTTGAGCAAAGACATGAATACCCAAGAGCTGGAAGGGCTCATGAGCCGCTTGATTGGAAAACAATTTTGTGGAGTGTGGGCTTGTGATGAATTACCTATTGAGAAATGTCCGGAGAGGCCGGCCATGTTTATTGTCAATACCCATCCTAAACACATGCCGGGTGAACATTGGCTAGCTGTGACATTAGAAGACGAAGGAGGAAGAAAAATCTCAACTTTTTTTGATTCCAACTGCTTTCCCCCCGGATTTTCACATTTCCTCAGATCTATTAAACAGTTTTTGACCAAAAACTACTACAGCATCAAACAAGTACAAGATAACCTTTCCACTACAAGTGGCATTGTTCTATGCCAGAAGGATAGATCTTGACTGTATTGCCGCTTGAGTAAAGCCACCATTTGTTTGTGTAGCAAGACCTTTCTGGATTTTAGAGCCCTACATAAGGCTATGAGAAACCTAGCTTGTTCTATTTCAGGATCGGGTGTTTCTACCACAGAATTGGCTGAATCAAGAAGGCTGGCCGCCTCGCACAACATCAAGTCGTCTACCTCTGAAATGTCATTTAAAACGTTGAAATCATCCGGTTTCAGTGTTTTATTGCGAATGTCCGGTGTGCCGAAATCCTCTGCGTGCTCTCGTTGTGTATGTCTTCTGTGCCGTTATACGCCGGGGAGGAGTCTGAAAGAAAAATATACATACAAAATAGGTTATTAAACATAAAAAATATTAGATAAAAATGTCAAATACATTTCAGATATAATACTATATACTAACAATATATAATTAAATTACCTCGGCTTTTTTGATGCTGGCTGTTCTGACAGATCGCGGATACCGTGGGCTCTAGACTTTTTTCACCATGCATTCCAGATTCTACCTGGCGTGTATCATTGAAGTCTGAAAAAACATTATTTGTCATTGTTTTAACATATTCAATCATAAAAATGTATAAATAATAATAACATACCGTGTCCATAGAGTGCCCTTTCTTGAAGCAGTAGGTTTCCAGCCCAGTAACACTTCTCGGGTCGGGGTGATTCTGCGCAGTGCACTTGTGCCTGAATTGTGTGTTGCGTCTCTGGGTCTCAAATATGGCGCGATTGGCTTGAGGTTCCCGGGGGAGTTGATGGGACGGTTATAGCAACAGTTCTTGGTGTGTTTGAAAAACAGGGGCCACACAGAAAATGTCCTCGATGCTTTTATGATTGGGTTCTTGACAAGAGGCGCATAGTACCCCCAGAATTGGCCTAGGAGACAAAATTTTCTGTTTAATGTGCTGGGTTTATTGTTAAAATCTTATTGTGTTCTGGGGCCGCATGTGTTGTTCTGGGTCTTATTTATAATGTGTCTGCCCCCACACAATACCCCTGGACATTCCTGCTTCATAGACAACAGCCCTAAGGGCAATAAGATAGGGGGTGTGGGGCCATCCTCTTTGAAATGTTCAAACACATACCCCCCAGTTCAACGAGGTCCCTACACATCAATCATCATGACAACTTCAAAGGAATAGATGCAATATATGCATAAATTAACACACACTCTAACACGTGACAACAGGAACAGGATGCCCTTATATGGGCATAACCACGTGATAACTTCCCGCCAGAATGTCCTGCCCGGATGCCCAAATATGGGCATTCCCTAGAGCACGTGATAACTTTCCGCCTTTCCGCCATCCAGACATAGGGTCATAAATCAAATGTTTGACGCGTGCCGTCTACTGTATTCTCTCTCTCATAGCTTCTACAGATTGTAAATTAAAGATAAAAATGTTTGCCAAAATAAATATTATTGATTGATTGACTATGACTTTTCAAATCACCCAGTATTGCTATCTGCAGCGTTAGTTCTAGGTAAATGTTGCAATTCTTCAGCCATCCCTGGACCTGTGACCAAAAACGAGCTACATACAGACAATGCCAAAATTAGTGACTCTGCCTCCTCGCAGCAAAATCTGCAGAGCTGGTAAAATTGTATCCCCCATATAGATACAGTTGAAGTCAGAAGTTTACATACACCTTGGCCAATTACATTTAAACTCAGTTTTTGACAATTCCTGACATTTAATCCTAGTAAAAATGCCCTGTCTTAGGTCAGTTAGGTCAGTTAGGTCAGTTAGTTATTTTAAGAATGTGACATGTCAGAATAATAGTAGAGATAAAGATTTATTTAAGCTATTATTTCCTTCATCACATTCCCAGTGGGTCAGAAGTTTACATACATCCAATTAGTATTTGGTAGCATTGCCTTGAAATTGTTTAACTTGGGTCAAACGTTTCGGGTAGCCTTCCACAAGCTTCCCACAATAAGTCGGGTGACTTTTGGCCCATTCCTCCTAGCAGAGCTGGTGTAACTGAGTCAGGTTTGTAGGCCTCCTTGCTTGCACACACTTTTTCAGTTCTTCCCACAAAATTTCTATAGGATAAGGTCAGGGCTTTGTGATGGCCACTCCAATACCTTGACTTTGTTGTCCTCAAACCATTTTGCCACAACTTTGGAAGTATGCTTAAGGTCATTGTCCATTTGGATGACACATTTGCGACCAAGCTTTAACTTCCTGACTGATGTCTTGAGATGTTACTTCAATATATCCACATAATTTTCCTACCTCATGTTGCCATTGTTTTGTGAAGTGCACCGGTCCCTCCTGCAGCAAAGCACCCCACAACATGATGCTGCCACCCCCGAGCTTCATGGTTGGGATGGTGTTCTTCGACTTGCAAGCCTCCCCCTTTTTCCTCCAAACATAACGATGGTCATTATGTCCAAACAGTTCTATTTTTGTTTCATCAGAGCAGAGGACATTTCTCCAAAAAGTAGAATCTTTGTCCCCATGTGCAGTTGCAAACCATAGTCTGGCTTTTTTATGGCGGTTTTGGAGCAGTGGCTTCTTCCTTGCTGAGTGGCCTTTCAGGTTATGTCGATATAGGACTTGTTTTACTGTGGAAATAGATGCTTTTGTACCTGTTTCTTCCAGAATCTTCACAAGGTCCTTTGCATATGTTCTGTGATTGATTTCCACTTTTCGCACCAAAGTACGTTCATCTCTAGAAGACAGAACGCATCTCCTTGATGAGCGGTATGTCTGCTGCGTGGTCCCATGGTGTTTATACTTGCGTACTATTGTTTCTACAGATGAACGTGGTACCTTTGGGCATTTGGAAATTGCTCCCAATGATGAATCAGATTTGTGGAGGTCTACAATTTTTCTTTTGGAGGTCTTGATTGATTTCTTTTGATTTTCCGATGATATCAAGCAAAGAGGCACTGAGTTTGAAGGTAGGCCTTGAAATACAACCACAGGTACACCTTCAATTGACTCAAATTATGTCAATTAGCCTATCAGAAGCTTCTAAAGCCATGACGTCATTTTCTGGAATTTTCCAAGCTGTTTAATAGCACAGTCAACTTAGTTTATGTAAACTTCTGACCCACTGGAATTGTGATACAGTGAATTATAAGTGAAATAATCTGTCTGTAAACAATTGTTGGAAAATGACTTGTGTCATGCACAAAGTAGATGTCCTAACCGACTTGCCAAAACTATAGTTTATTAACAAGAAATTTGTGGAGTGGTAAAAAATTAGTTTTAAGACTCCAACCTAAGTGTATGTAAACTAACCGACTTCAACTGTATATAACATTCTATTGGCTGCAAGAATTTTGTATAATAATTTAAACTGAAAAATTCGATGTTTTGAATCCGACGTTGTTTTGTGTGTAAATTCATAAACCATGTGCCATGTAATTGGTACATCGGAAATCTCTTCCCAACTATTTTGTAATTTATATGGCACAGCTGTCCAGTTTTTGGTCCTTCAATGAAACTGGTATATATTTTTATTCATCAGTATTTTCTTTAAACATTTTTGGTCTTTAATGCAGGGCCGACAGACAAGTTCCTTACTTTTCCCCCCTTTTACTTGCCTCTTCCATTTTTGTAGATATGCTGCTATTAGTTGGTTGTAATTTTGGGTAGAGCAGACATTTCCATGTCTGTGTTAGCTGCATGTGTGACATAACTCCACCAGTCCTATTTATGATATAATTTACAAAAATTATACCTTTATTTAAAAAAATATATCAATTAGTATATTTGAGTTTAACCACAACATTTGTTGTATTATTTTTTCAGGTGGATTAATCTGAAATTGCAACCAACTTTCTAAGGCTTGTTTAAAAAATAACAATATTTTGGAGATGATTTCGTTTTCAAATTACCGAAAGTTAGCAGTTGTATTCTGAATAAAGGGAAAAAGGCCCTTCTTGAACATGGGGTGAGATATTTTGGATTTAAGTATAACTTTTGTATGACTGATGCCTTTAGTGAGAGGTCTAAAGCTTTAATATTTAATCATTTCTGCCCTCCGAATTCATATTCGTTGTATATAAATTGGCCCTTTTAATTTTGTCTATAATTTAATTTAAAAAGCAGGTAAAAAAAAAGCAGGTCACTAGGTGTAGGCAAAACCATAAGCAAATAGGTAAACTGTGATATGACTAAAGAGTTAATCGGGGTGATTTTTCCACAAATAGACAGGTATTTTCATTTCCATGGTAGCAAGATCTTATCTATTTTTGCTAACTTTCTATAAAAAATTATTGGAGTGAGATCATTTCTATCTTTTGGGATTTGTATACCGAGTATGTCCACATCCCCGTCAGACCATTTTATTGGTAACCTACACGTTAACGTAAAAGTATTTAAAAAATTGTGATCCAATATGTAATACAGTAAATTTATTATAATTTGGTTTTAATCCAGAGAGGTTAGCAAAAGTACCTAGATACTCTATGAGGCTGTGGAGGGATTCTAATTGTGGTTTTAAAAGAAAACATGAATCATCAGTGACACCTTTGTTTTTAAACCACGGATTTCTAATCCCTTATTTCGATGGCAATAATAAATAGATAGGCTGATAGTGTACAACCTTGTTTTACTCCTCTTGACAGTTTATAACATCTGAGATGTAGCCATTATTTACTATTTTACACCTAGGCTTACTATACATAACTTTAACCCATTTTATAAGAGATTCTCCAAAATTCAAATATTCTAGGCATTTACATATAAATTCCAGTCGTACTTTATCAAAAGCCTTTTCAAAATCAGCTATGAAAACCAGGCCTGGTTTCCCCGATATTTCATACTATTTTATTGTTTCCAGTACTTGTCTTCTATTATGTCTTGTATTGTATTGTCCATGTAAAAAAAACTGTCTGATTAGGAGGAATAATATCTGACAATACCTTAGTAAATCTATGTGCAAGCATTTAGCTAGAATTTTTGCATCACAACACTGGAGTGTGAGAAGCCTCCAATTTTTTTTATAATATATTTTTTTAGCTAAAGCCCCACCTGCCCTGAATGACAGGTCGCCACTGATTAGGGTAATATCCAAATTTATAGGGAAATTATGAGCAAAATACCAAATATAAACCAGGTAAAAACACACTACCCTCCCCTGTGCCCAATAAAAAATAATAAAAAACACAACACCAAAGAATAATAAATACTAACAACCCTCCACTATTTTGGACCACTCCCCCCAGTCAATTTCAATCTGTCCCTTACTACATTGCCTAGAAATAAATATTGGTCAGATATGTGTCTCTGTCTAAAAGTCGTCCCTCTCCTAAAAGGTAGGCTATATGCAAAACGTAACTCAAGAAAAAGTTAATGTGTCCGATCTCTCTCCAACTCTGCTCTCTCCAAACTATGTTTAGCCTATTGGCTAATGTAGCCTAATAATACTGATTGCCTAATATAATAGGCCACGTAAGGATCTCTGGTAATATAACCTCTTTCTTATGCTATTTTAGCATATTTTGATATTGCCTACAGGGTGCAAAATAGCTGCGACCAAGGCTGGCAAGCAAGCTCTGTCATGCACACCGAAAATAACATTGCGGTACTGTGGTTGGGTTCCCAGATCTGGGTGGGAGTGGGTGGGAATCGGACAGAAGCCAGCGGGAGCGGGTGGGTGCAGTATGAAAAGCTGCGTGTGCGGGCTGGAGCGAGATGACCAAATCCGTCCCGCTGAGACCTTTACACCAGTGATGGAACTAGAGTTTTATACATGGGGTGGCCGTGGCTACTTCAGGGGGTCCACAGACTGTGACAGAAAATTACTGTGTAACCCTAACCTGGCATCTAAGGAGCATGAATGAATCCTATGATTGCTGATAAGTGGTAGAAGTGATAATTCCCTGAACCCGGAGTTCTTCAATGGGGCAGATAGTGTGGTTCAAAGGGTTACTTCACTAGAATTCTTTAACATAATATGAATAGACTCACTCACTCACACAGTACTCACATACTGGAGAGACTTGGGCCACTGTTTTCAGGAATATAAACTCAGCATAAAAAGAAACGTCCCTTTTTCAGGACCCTGTCTTTCAAAGATAATTCGTAAAAATCCAAATAACTTTACAGATCTTCATTGTAAAGGGTTTAAACAATGATTCCCATGCTTGTTCAATGAACCATAAACAATTAATGAACATGCACCTGTGGAACGGTCGTTAAGACACTAACAGCTTACAGACGGTAATCAATTAAGGTCACAGTTATGAAAACTTAGGACACTAAAGAGGCCTTTCTAGTGACTCTGAAAAACACCAAAAGAAAGATGCCCAGGGTCCCTGCTCATCTGCATGAACGTGTCTTTGGATTACTGCATGGAGGAATGAGGACTGCAGATGTGGCAAGAGCAATAAATTGCAATGTCCGTACTGTGAGACAGCACTACAGGGAGACAGGATGGACAGCTGATCGTCCTCGCAGTGGCAGACCACGTGTAACAACACCTGCACAGGACTGTCCACAATAGGCTGAGAGGCTGGACTGAGGGCATGTAGGCCTGTTGTAAGGCAGGTCCTCACCAGACAACACCGGCAACAACGTCGGGCACAAACCCACCGTCGCTGGACCAGACAGGACTGGCAAAAATTGCTCTTCACTGACGAGTCGCGGTTTTGTCTCACATGGGGTGATGGTTGGATTCGTGTTTATTGTCAAAGGAATAAGCGTTACTCCGAGGCCTGTACTCTGGAGCGGGATAGATTTGGAGGTGGAGGGTCCGTCATGGTCTGGGGCGGTGTGTCAGAGCATCATCGGACTGAACTTGTTTTCATTGCAGGCAATCTCAAGGCTGTGCGTTACAGGGAAGACATCCTCCTCCCTCATATGGTACCCTTCCTGCAGGCTCATCCTGACATGACCCTCCAGCATGACAATGCCACCAGCCATACTGCTCGTTCTGTGTGTGATTTCCTGCAAGACAGGAATGTCAGTGTTCTGCCATGGCCAGCGAAGAGCCCGGATCTCAATCCCATTTAGCACATCTGAGACCTGCTGGACCTGCTGGTGAGTGCTAGGGCCATTTCCCCCAGAGATGTCCGGGAACTTGCAGGTGCCTTGGTGAAAGAGTGGGGTAACATCTCACAGCAAGAACTGGCAAATCTGGTGTAGTCCATGAGGAGGAGATGCACTGCAGTACTTAATGCAGCTGGTGACCAGATACTGACTGTTACTCCCTTTGGTCAGGGACACATTATTCAATTTCTGTTAGTTACATGTCTGTGGAACATGTTCAGTTTATGTATCAGTTGTTGAATCTTGTTATGTTCATACAAATATTAACACATGTTACGTTTGCTGAAAATAAAAGCAGTTGACAGTGAGAGGACTTTTTTTTGCTGAGTTTATTATCTGGGTTTTATAAGTGTTGAACATCCAAAATATGTTAATAATATGAAAATAAAGCTCAAGTACCAAGGAGATAAGATACACAAATTCAGTTACATAAATTGCATAGTTTATTTACAAAAAAGAACATTTACAAAAAAACACACTGCAATTTGACATACCAGGTTTCAAGCAGAAATGGACTTGAAAAATAAAAATCATTTTGGTGTTTGACTTTCCTAATACAATGGTGCAGTCAGAAGTGTATAGGTCAGTATGTGTTGTGGCATATTATCAATAGGAATATTCAGTGAACTCCTCCAATACTTCCTGGTGTTCTGTCCTAAAAGCATGACACGAAAAGCAAGTCTATTAAATATTATCTTGCTAAAGGATTGAGGAAGAGAGAGAGTGTGGTGTGTGATAATATAACAGGTTCTCACAGTGTGTCCAAGGTGAGCTGTGTGACGGAGGGCAGGTTGTTCAGTGTGTGTAGAGTGTCATGGGTGAGCTGTGGCATGGTGCAGCAGTGGGTGTACATACAGCAAACACCTCCAGGGAGTGCTGTCCTGCCGTGTCCCGTCAGCACACCCACCCAACAGCCCTGCACCACCAGGGACAGCTCCAACTTCATCTTGCTGCCTGACAGAAGGGAAACAGGGGGATGATGAAAGAAGATGAAAGAGAATGGGCTTGTTCAACATTGCAGCTGACATTGCAGGCTGACTGATCTACAAATCACATGCATCATAAACAACTAACTAGTACATCAGTCAGACCCACGGATTTGATGCTGTCAAACACGGTCAGTGTAAATAATTTTATGATAGAATATTTGTGGTGCAAGCAAAAATGTTACAGAAGACCATGTAATAGCATATACTAGAAACGGATATATACCAGTTAACAAATGGGTGTTCCATTCATGTTTATCCGTACGTTATATGGGCAAACAACTGGCTAGCTTGAGGATGTTATCAATTGCTAGCACTAGTTCAATTCATTGGCAGTTTTATAGAATCCGGCAGACTAACAAAGGTTTCTATTTGTCTGATTTAAGCATTCCTCGACAAAGCGCAACAGAAAATATTTAAAAATTATTTTTAGATATTTTTAAAACATAAATTAAGGACATTCAGCATGTTTTTGCTTACCAGGAACCAGTGGTGGAAAAAGTACTCAATTGTCATACTTGAGTAAGAGTAAATATACCCTAATAGAAAGTGACTCAAGTGAAAGTCACCCAGTAAAATACTACCTGAGTAAAAGTCTGAAAGTATTTGGTTTTAAATATACTTAAGTATCAAAAGTACATGGAATTGCTCAAATGTACTTAATTAATTATTATTATTATTAAGTATAAATCATTTCAACTTCCTTATATTAAACAAACCAGACAGCACAATTTTATTTGTTTATTTTTATTGACAGATAGCCAGGGGCACACTCCAACACTGAGACATAATTTACAAATGAAGCATTTGTGTTTAGTGAGTCCGCCAGATCAGAGGCAGTAGGGTTGACCAGGGATGTTCTCTTGACAAGTGTGTGAATTGGACCATTTTCCTGTCAAAATGTAATTAGTACTTTTGGGTGCCAGGGAAAATGTATGGAGTAAAAAGTACATTATTTTCTTTGGGAATGTAGTGAAGTAAAAGTTGCCAAAAATATAAATAGTAAAGTAAAGTACAACCAAAAAACGACTAAAGTATGTTTTACTTAAGTACTTTACACCAAATCACGTCGCGGATTATTGAGCAGCACGCGCCTCGGTCACTTCTATATAAGTGTAATTTTGTGCGTTTGCAAAGATCTCATTAGAATATCAAATTTGCTGTTGAATAAACATTACTGAGAGTGTGTGCATACTTTATAAGATCTGCAAACTTTTTATGTGGGACTATAATATTGTTATGTGGATTTTGCACATTCAATGTTGACTTTGGCGTCTTTTTACAACACTCAAATGTTTAACATTTGGGGAAGGGTCCAAAGTTACTATAGTTACCAGACGCTTCGGTTGACAAAAAAGTTGAAAGGGAACTTGTAGTTTACTAATGCCACTGTCAAGCAGCCAGTGCGTTTGATGAACGTGGCTAATTGACTACATTACCCACGCACCTCGTTCTATTTTCAGCGTTTTGGGCAGTCGCAGTACCAGCAACTGTACAACTAGCAATACATTACTTTTGTATTAGCTTAGAAAAGTGACTTCTACGTTTTTTTCTGTAAGTTTAGTGTTATAAGTTGTGGTTAATATAACTTTGATGAAGGTATATACATGAGGTTTTCTGTATTAGCCAGGTAAATAGTACAAGCTATTTCTTGGTTTAAAAAATGGCATACTCGCATAACCCTGATATGTTTCGTTGGAAAAGATTCACGGAGACTAAAAACCCCACTGCAAATAAGGTAAGGTGTTAATGATTGTGTGTACTTTTGACAGGTGTGAGGTAAAGTAAAATGTTGATGACTGTCACCTAGAAAGTGGTGCACAAATCATTCATTGATTACAGGGTTAGAGCGTTGGGCTAGTATCAAAAGGTTGCTGGATCGAGTCCCCTGAACAAGGCAGTGTTCCCCGGTAGGCCGTCATTGTAAATACGGATTTGTTCTTAACTGACTTGACTAGTTAAATAAAAGGTTATTAAAATATATATTTCCCCCACCGGTCTATGACTGCAAACAACTTTTCTATAAATTTTCTGTCTCCATCGCTCAGACACTTCCTTACTGTGAAAAAAACGATGTAGGATGTACATACAACGATGTAGGATGTACATAATAAAAGTGACCTCAAAACTATCTTTAGAAATAAAGTGGTGCTTCAGAACGTATGGATTTATATGTCTCAGTGACCGGAGAAGGCTGAAGAACCCTTAAAAAGTTTAAATGGCCTTTCTGAGACCCGCTAGTAGTGATCAGGGTGACACAGGGATACTTGAAGCACTCTTAGTCAGATAAGTACTTTTTTCAACTGCTATAGAAAATTCATCTGAAATAATCTGCTGACATTAGGCACTGTCTGAGCTCTACTTAAAAATAATCCTCAGACATTAGGCATTGGCTGGACTCTTGGTTTTGCAGACACCTGTTTACCACGCTCTCAGTCTGTGAACCTGCCTGGGCATAGTAATGACTAAAGCTGAAGTGACAAAGCACCACACTTTTTTTTTGATAGGCCCTCTTTGCTCCTCCTCTGAACTCTCTGCCTGATAAATACAATCTTAATCATCCTAATCTTCACACATTTTCTACAATAACAGGTGAGGCACAGTAATGGGGATATTGACCAATGGCTGAAGGTGAGAGCTCTTTCTTTCACTTTGTCTCACTGTACTTCCTGAAACCTCGAGATGGACTGTATATGTGTGTGCGTGCATGTCTGCTTGTGTGTGTGCGCGTGCGTGCAGTGGATATTATTGTGCTATGTCTGTCTATAAGGCCATATGTATTCATGACGTGTACTTTTGTAACCCCAGACAATGGAAATGGCCTCTGACTTTGCATTGACTGAGGTGTTTTCCCTGAAGAAGGCCCATTCTGGGATAAGCAGCCAGACAATGGCACTAAAAAATACAGAGCAGCTGCTGGATCATGACGAAGCATACGGGGAAGGTAGGCTATTCACTCACACCACACACACACACACACACACACACACACACACACACACACACACACACACACACACACACAGGCCTTTACAAATGATGTTATGGACATTTTTCCTGTAGCTCAGGCTCTTCTTAGTGATTGGATGAACAGCAAGTTGCGTCTGGAACTGGAGATAGAGGAGGATGTGATTGTCTCCCCTGAGAAGAACAGTCTCTTACCTGCCATCTGACATTCTCTAGCAAACAGTGGAACTCACACCTGCTATACCTTGTTTTCTAAAGTTCAGTTAATACATCATACTACAGTCAGTGGGTCCATTGGGACCATACGTCATACACCCGCCGTCTCTCTCTCAGACCTGTATTTCCACCTGGCTGAGGAGGAGGAGAGCTCAGTGGTCAACAACAAAGTTTAAGCTACACTGACTGTAGTATCTGCATTGGGAGCCAAATGGCCCAGTGAATGGAAATTAATGAAACTGTTTGCTACAACAGCTGGCTTCCATTCATACTTCCTGCTCTCTTTTATGACATCATTCCTTTTTTTTTTTTCTCATTCCAGGTACGTGAGAACCGTGCAATGCGGAGCGGGAGAGGCTACACAGGGAAAGGGAGGCGCGGAGGCAGGCCAGGGAGGAGGCGCAGAGGAGGGAGCAGGAGGGGGAGAGGCTACACAGGGAAAGGGAGGCGCGGAGGCAGGCCAGGGAGAAGGTGCAGAGGAGGGAGCAGGAGGGGGAGAGGCTACACAGGGAAAGGGAGGCGCGGAGGCAGGCCAGGGAGGAGGCGCAGAGGAGGGAGCAGGAGCGGGAGAGGCTACACAGGGAAAGGGAGGCGCGGAGGTAGGCCAGGGAGGAGGCGCAGAGGAGGGAGCAGGAGGGGGAGAGGCGGAGGAGGCAGGAGGCGCGCAGACAGGAGGAAATGGTGCAGCAGGAGATGGTGCGACTGCGCCGCGAGATGGAGGAGAGGAGGAACCTGGAGCAGCTAACCTGGTAAATTAGTAACCATGGAAACTAAGAAATAACTTCACACACTGGTACAATCACTTGTATTACGCCCCGGGTCAGTAGGTAGGCTAGTGGTTAAGAGCGTTGGGCCAGTAACCGAAAAGGTCGCTGGTTTGAATCCCTGAGTCAACTAGGTGAAATATCTGTTGATGTGACCTTGAGAAAGGCACTTAACCCTAATTGCTCCAGGTTCGCTATCAGTAATGGCTGATCCCTGGCCGTGAGCCCACTCTCCGAGGGTGTCTCAGGGGGAGTGGGATATGCAAAAAACACATTTCCATTTTTGAAATGGGACAAATATAAGCACCCACCTCATTATTATTCAGAATGTTGTGTCTTTAAAATAAGCCAGTCTATTCAGTGCTAGGTCAGGGTCCTGTGGGTCTGACGTTCTGGATGTCTCTCCCATAGGGAGAGGGTTGCCAGAAAGACGGCAGCTGATAAGAGCTCTCTGGCGCTCCAGCCAGGCCCCTCACTCTCTACTACACAGAAACAACAGGACAGAGAGAGACCAGAGTCACACAGACTACAGCAGGCAGAGGCCAGGACTCCGATGCTCAACCTGCAGGTTAGTAAACTGTGTGTGGAGGGGAAGGGCGGGGTTCTGTTGGTTGGTGTGTGTGTGTGTATGCTTAGTGTTTGCATTCACAGCATCGTGTGTGTGTGTGTGTTTTGGTTTTTACTATCCTTGTGGGGACCAGAAATCCTCACAAGGATAGTAAAACATAAAAAATACAGACCACTGTGGGTCCCCACAAGGAAAGAGTCTATTTTAGTCTTATGTGTTAGGTTTAGGGTTATGTTTAGAGTTAGGGGTTATGGAAAATTGGATTTTGAATGGGAATAAATTGTTTGGTCCCCACAAGGATAGTAAAACAAACGTGTGTGTATATTTTCAGTGTCTACATAGGCACTTCTCTGGCTGGTACTGTGTGCTGTTGGAGAGGAGGGTGCGGATGGGCAAGGCGGCGGCGCTCTGTGATTGGAAGAGGGAGCTGAGGGCGTGGCGAGCCTGGCGGGCGCTGGTATGGGCAGGGAGAGAGTAGAGGGAGGTGGAGAGAACAGAGGAGGAGCTACAAATCCAGAACAGGTAAGCACAGAATGGACTCTGTCCCAATAATACAGACATCACACTTGATTTAGCTCACCTGGTGTGCTTGGAGGGCACTTTAGTTCAAAAAAGTGAAAACGCAGTACCTGCCTGGTGCGTATGAGTTTTTACTCACCAAAGTAACAACAGCGTGTGATCAAAGACTTAGTTATAAGTAACTTAGTTATAAGTAACCATCTAGTTACCTATAACTACAAACATAGTTGTGTTTTTGCATCTTTATTAACTTACAGTGCATTCGGAAACTATTCAGACCCCTACATTTTTTACTCATCAATCTACACACAATACCCCATAATGACAAAGTGAAAAACAGGTTTTAGAAATGTTTACATATTTATAAAAATTAAAAACAGAAATACCATATTTACATAAGTATTCAGACCCTTTGCTGAGACTCGAAATTGAGCTCAGGTGCATCCTGTTTCCATTGATCATCCTTGAGATGTTTCTACAACTTGATTGGAGTCTGCCTGTGGTAAATTCAATTGATTGTACATAATTTGGAAAGGCACACACCTGTCTATATAAGGTCCCATAGTTGACAGTGAATGTCAGAGCAAAAACCAAGCCATGAGGCCAAAGGAATTGTCCGTAGAGTTCTGAGACAGGATTGTGTTGAGGTACAGATCTGGGGAGGGGTGCTAAAAAAATGTCTGCAGCATTGATGGTCCCCAAGAAAACAGTGGCCTCCATCATTCTTAAATGGAAGAAGTTTAGAACCACCTGGCCACCCCGGCCAAACTGAGCAATTGGGGGAGAAGTGTCTTGGTCAGGAAGGTGACCAAGAACTAAATGGTGACTCTGACAGACTCACGACAAAACCTATTCCTCGTCAGGAGACTGAAAAGATTTGGCATGGGTCCTCAGATCCTCAAAAGGTTCTACAGCTGCACCATCGAAAGCATCCTGACGGGTTGCATCACTGCCTGGTATGGCAACTGCTCGGCCTCCGACCGCAAGGCACTACAGAGGGTAGTGCGAACGGCCCAGTACATCACTGGGGCCAAGCTTCCTGCCATCCAGGACCTCTATACCAGGCTGTGTCAGAGGAAGGCCCTAAAAAATTGTCAGACTCCAGCCACCCTTGTCATAGACTGTTCTCCATGCTACCACACGGCAAGCGGTACCGGAGCGTCAAGTCTAGTTCCAAGAGGCTTCTAAACAGCTTCTAACCCCCAAGCCATAAGACTCCTAGTCAAATGGCTACCCAGACTATTCACATTGCCCTCACCTCCCTCCCCTCTCCACACCACTGCCACTCTCTGTTGTCATCTGTGCATTGTCACTTTAACTAACTCTACCTACATGTACAGTGGGGCAAAAAAGTATTTAATTTTCATCATAGGTACACTTCAACTATGACAGACAAAATGAGGGGGAAAAAATCCAGAAAATCACATTGTAGGATTTTTTATGAATTTATTTGCAAATTGTGGTGGAAAATAAGTATTTGGTCAATAACAAAAGTTTATCTCAATACTTTGTTATATACCCTTTGTGGGGAAAATAAGCAACGGAAGGCAGGATTCGGAATGAGACTGACTGAAACCAGGTGCTGTGCCGAGTGTGGATGTGAAGCCTGCAACCTCTATTTCCTACCGGTGCGACTGTCAACAGTGATGGAGATAAACTGGCTAAATTCAATGTGGATTTACCTCACGATATCACTTTTGGATTAGCCTCTCCTTGGCTCTTCTTTGACTTTGGTAGCTAACTCAGCCAACAAATGGTAAGTCTCTGCACTCTCTACTTTATATCTGCTGTCTTTTTGTTGTTGTGTCCTGTTGGTTCCTGCCTGTGGTAGACTTGTTGTTTTAGCTACTTAGCTATGTTGACTGTGGTGGTTAGCTAGCTAGGTTAGCTAGCAGGCTAAAATAATTAACTTTAGCTGGCTGGCTTGCTGGCTGTTATAACTGCATATACCGGTAATGTTGTTTGACAACTGTTAAGATGGCGTTATGTATTTCCAAAACTTTGGTTTAGTTTAATGTAGCTATAAACTAGGTGTTGATAACATTGTGTGAGTCAGCCAGTTGCTAACGCAACGTTACCAGGCTAGTAGGGCTAACGTTAGCGGGTTAGTTGTAGCAACCTTGCAAGTTGATTTGTAACAATAAATATTTGCTTGTAAGCAGGTAGCTTGGCGGTTAGGAGCGTTGGGCCAGTAAATCGAAAGGTTGCTGGATGGAATGCCTGAGCCGACAAGGTATAACCTGCTTTTCTCTACCATATCTCCGGATTCCTACCGCAAGCTCTGAACCTTTACTCCGGATCATCGCAGTTAGCTAGCTGCTATCTGAGTGGCTGCTCCTGGCTAACGTCTCTGTCCCGAAGCAAGCACCAGTTAGCCTGGAGCTATCAAGCAATTCCTGGGCTTCAATTACCTCTTGCCAGTTGGCCTGGACCCTTTGCTGGCGACACGGAGCCCCGCTGATCCATCACGACTGGTCTACCGACGTAACTGTCTGAGGGGGTTTCTGTCCCGAAGTAAGCGCCAATTAGCTAGGCCCATCTCTCGGCTAGCCAAAGAAATCCATCAGATAATCCCTAGGCTTCAATTATCTCTTTTGCTAATTGGCCTGGACCCTTTGCTGCCAACACGAAGCCCCGCCGTTCCATCATGACTGGTCCAAGGGGGTTTCAACAGGCTCCCCCTTTGCGACGTCCCCCTGAGGCCCATCTGCTAGCCTACTGCCAACCCCGGCCTGCTAGCTGTCTGAATCTCCATGCCTCCAGCTCGCCTAGCTACTCATTTGTTTGTCTTATTTCACTGTAGAGCCTCCAGCCCTGCTCAATATGCCCTGTTGTTCCACCCCCCCACACATGCGGTGACCGCATCTGGCTTAAATGGTGACTCGAGACAAAACCTCTCTCCTCGTCACTCAATACCTTGCCTCCACTGTACTCACATCCTATCATACCCTTGTCTGTACATTATGCCTTGAATCTATCCTTCCGTGCCCAGAAACCTGCCCCCTTTACTCTGTTCCGAACGCACTAAACGACCAGTTCCTTTGGCCGTACTCTTATCCTACTCCTCCTCTGGTGATGTAGAGGTTAACCCTGCATGATGTAGAGGTTAACCCTAACCCTAGAATCACTCCCATTCCCCAGGCGCTCTCATTTGTTGACTTCTGTAACCGTAAAAGCATTGGTTTCATGCATGTTAACATTAGAAGCCTCCTCCCAAAGTTTGTTTTATTCACTGCTTTAGCACACTCCGCCAACCCGGATGTTCTAGCCGTGTCTGAATCCTGTCTTAGGAAGCCCACGAATCCTGAAATGTCCATCCCTAACTATAACATTTTCCAACAAGATATAACTGCCAAAGGGGGCAGAGTTAGCCTGCAGAGTTCTGTCATACTATCCAGGTCTGTGCCCAAACAATTCGAGCTTTTCCAGAAACAAGTCTCACCGTTACCGCTTGTTATTGACCCCCTTCAGCCCCCAGCTGTACCCTGGACACCATATGTGAATTGACTGTACGCTTGTTTATTCCATGTGTAACTCTGTGTTGTTGTTTCTTTCACTTTGCTTTATCTTGACCAGGTCACAGTTGTAAATGAGAACTTGTTCTCAACTAGCTTACCTGGTTAAATAAAGGTTGATTTTTTTTTTTTAATCGTCAGAGTTCGTACTGTTAGGTGACCTAAACTGGGCCTTGTTTAACACCCCAGGCCATCCTACAATCTAAGCTAGATGCCCTCAATCTCACACAAATGGTCAAGGAACCTACCAGGTACAACCCAAAATCTGTAACCATGAGCACCCTCTTAGATATCATCCTGACCAACTTGCCCTCTAATTACACCTCTGCTGTCTTCAACCAGGATCTCAGCGATCACTGCCTCATTGCCTGTGTGTGTAATGGGTCCACAGTCAAACATCCACCCCTCATCACTGTCAAACGCTCCCTAATAGACTTCAGCGAGCAGGCCTTTCTAACCGACCTGGCCCGGGTATCCTGGAAGGATATTGACCTCATCCCATTAATAGAGGATGCCTGGTTGCTCTTCAAAAGTGCTTTCCTCTCCATCTTAAATAAGCATGCCCCATTCAAAAAATGTAGAACTAAGAACAGATATAGCCCTTGGTTCACCCCAGACTTGACTGCCCTTGACCAACGCAAAAACAACCTGTGGCTTTCTGCATTAGCATCGAATAGCCCCTGTGATATGCAACTCTTCAGGGAAGTCAGGAACCAATATATTCAGTCAGTTAGGAAAGCTAAGGCTAGCAGAAGTTTTCTTCCTGTAGCACTAATTCCAAAACGTTTTGGGACACTGTAAAGTCCATGGACTCCTCCCAGCTGCCCATTGCACTGAGGATAGGAACCACTGTCACCACCGTTATCTATGATAATCGATCATTTCAATAAGCATTTTTCCACGGCTGGCCATGCTTTCCACCTGGCTACCCCTACCCCGGCCAACACCTCAGCCCCCCCCCCCTCGATATAAAACGAGTCCTATATCGACATAACCTGAAAGGCCACTCAGCAAGGAAGAAGCCACTGCTCCAAAACCGCCATAAAAAATCCAGACTACGGTTTGCAACTGCAACTGGGGACAAAGGTCGTGCTTTTTGGAGAAATGTCCTCTGGTCTGATGAAACGAAAATAGAACTGTTTGGCCATAATGACCATCGTTATGTTTGAAGGAAAAAGGGGGAGTCTTGCAAGCTGAAGAACACCATCCCAACAATGAAGCACGGGGGTGGCAGCATCATGTTGTGGGGGTGCTTTACTAAAGCTTGGTCGCAAATGGGTCTTCCAAATGGACAAAGACCCCAAGCATACTTCCAAAGTTGTGGCAAAATGGTTTAAGGACAACAAAGTCAAGATATTGGAGTGGCCATCACAAAGCCCTGACCTCAATCCTATAGAATATTTGTGGGCAGAACTGAAAAAGCGTGTGCGAGCAAGGAGGCCTACAAACTTGACTTAGTTGCACCAGCTCTGTCAGGAGGAATGGGCCAAAATTCTCCCAACTTATTGGTGGAAGCTTGTGGAAGGCTACCCAAAACGTTTGACCCAAGTTATACAATTTAAAGGCAATGCTATCAAATACTAATTGAGTGTATGTAAACTTCTGACCCACTGGGAATGTGATGAAAGAAATAAAAGCTCAAATAAATCATTCTCTCTACTATTATTGTGACATTTCACATTCTTAAAATAAAGTGGTGATCCTAACTGACCTAAGACAGAATTTTATTAGGATTAAATATCAGTAATTGTGAAAAACTGAGTTTAAACGTATTTGGCTAAGGTGTATGTAAACCTCCGACTTCAACTGTCGATCTTTCTATTTTTCTTTTTTGTGTGTTATTGACTGTACGTTTGTTTGTTTAACTCTGTTGTTTTTGTCGCTTTGCTTTATCTTGGCCAGGTTGCAGTTGTAAATGAGAACTTGTTCTCAACTGGCCTGCCTGGTTAAATAAAGGTCAAATAACAAAAAAATTCTGCCCTGATTCTCTGGCTGTGATCCCACTCTCTGAGGGTGTCACAGGGGGAGTGGCATATGCATTTCACACATCACACTTGTACAGGTTACACACTTCAGGTTACACACACAAGATATTTCTGTTGGAGTTTACATTATAGGGAATAGGCTGGCTCCATATTACGTCACAGCCCGCAAATGTTTTTTCCAGCATGAGTTCGGCATTCTTTTGAACTCTGATCAGTATTATGTAATAACTTGAAAAATAGAAAAGTGAGGTAACTTTGCATTAGGGCTTTTGATGAGTATTCTAATGCAAATATGTTATATGTGTTTACATTTATGCTACCTAAGCTTTAACACTAAATCTGACTCATGAACCCACAGAAAACGTGCCAAATAAATAGGTGCCTGCAAACACCTGGTGAAGACAATTAGCAAATCTGGCCCTCAAGCTCATCACAGTCACAGCAGGTGTTTGTCTCTAATAGTGCGCTTATCGTTGTAATCCCTCATAGACGCTGCCAGGTGGCGATAGAGAGTGACCGGAGGCGTATGCTAAGGCGATGCCTGAGTGATTGGCGGTTGTGGTGTCGGGCGGAGAGAGGACGCCGGGAGCTGTTTGCACAGCAGGAAGAAACGCGGTACAAGATTGCCTCACTGATCAATGCTGTGGCAACTGGGAAACTTAAGGCTCCTGAGACACCTGCTCCTGAGCAAATTGCAGCCCTTCCTGAAATTGCAGCCCTTCATCACAGACCACAGAACTGGTGAGTGACAATTGTAGACCCCTCCCACTGAAGAAAGTGAACACAAACAAAGCACAGGCATAGATGCATAGGAGGACACACAAAACATGACAGATAAATACTTGCACACACAGTGTTGTCTGCCCATTGGATATACATTTGCTGGAGCGTGTCACATTAGAGACTGAAGTCCCGAAGGTGGTAACGATGTGTAATTATGAAATAAACATTAGCTAATTCTCCAAAGGGTCGAATGAATCTGCGAGGCAATAAATGTGCTTTTTGTATTCATTTGGTTAAGTCATATATTAGTCTATCACTATTTCCTGAATAAACAAGTTCTGTTTCAGAGTTCCTCTCCTCGTATGAGTTGGCCAGCACTTTTCTCACTGTGAGTTTATCGTCCGGGGAGAGAAACGTTCCATGCATGACGAGATATTCACAACACTGCAAGGTTCACTTTCTCCTCAGAGGGAGAGAGAAAGGGGCTAACAGAAAGAAAGAGTTGAATAGAGCTTAAGGAAGAGAGGAAAAGAGAATTAGGATGATCAGTTTCATCCTATTTTCATGTGACCCTCAACTGTCTCTGCAGAAAGGTCAGGTGGGGTCACGACCTGCTGGCCCCGCCCCCTCTCCTTCCTGTCAAGGTAACGGACAGCTGGGGGCTGTGGTCCAGCCCACCCTTCCCTGGCAGGTGACCCAGCGTCACGCGGCTCTGAGTGGAGGTGAACGATCAAAGGAAAAGTTTAAATACTGTATGACCCTGTATCTGTGATTAGGGGACATTTCAACAACAAAAAATTTATTCATTCCAGTGTTCTAGGAAACTCCTACCTAGATGTTGAAATATATCCGTGATTAGGGAAAACCCTTTACTTCTACCAATTATTTAAAAAATGATGTGCAACATTTCACAATGGATGATCAAGTTCTGTTCAATAGATGAGCTGAGGTGGGTGAGGAAGGTGGGGACGGCGGTGTAGGTGCTGTCCCCCGTTCTCGTAGTGCAGAGTTGCGTGGAGGACGGTTTGAGCGTCGCCACGCCAGCCAGCAACAGACCATCACAGTGCAGAGGAGGCTCCTCCGGGAACAGCAGGAGCAGATCGCACGCCTGCAGGAGATGGGTTTGAAGCAGGAGGCACAGATTGCTCAGTTTGCTGTCCCAGCAGCCCAAGGGCCCAGAGGGATGACCTCTGACCACAAAGAACCCAGGTAGGCCCGTCTTCACATTACCATGGGAACTTAGGAGAGACCCACAGGCTGCCTGTGTGTGGGTGTGGTGTGTCTGTTTGTTCACGCATGGTTCTCTGGAGTATTCTCAAGACCCAAGCCAATCGATACCATGTGGGACTGCATAGAAATGACGGTTCCGCTTGGACGGAATGACGTGATTGTGGATGAAAGTGGCTGACTTCAGTCACAGAGGTCTGCATAGGACCCAAGGGGATCAGCACACTTTCATTGGTAGTGCAACACTTAGTATGCAGTGAACAGTTGGTACGAAAGCTCATGACTTGTGGACACTCATCCATGACTTGAAGAAGGCAGCTAAGCATTTTCTAATTTTGGAGTCTGTAAGAGGCTTTCAAATAGTGCTCAGGTCTGAAGACAAGTCATTATCCTGGTGAAGGTTTGGTTTTGGGTTCATAAAGCAGGAGTGTTTTTTAAAACTCAAATAGTCCCCTTAATTGAAGTGGGGGAGTCATCAGTGGAGGATATATATAGAGGAGGAGTTTAATTAAAGCAACACACTACTTCCGCTTCAGAATATCAATCAAATGTATTTATAAAGCCCTTTTTACATCAGGTGATGTCACAAAGTGCTATGCAGAAATCCAGCCTAAAACCCCAAACAGCAAGCAATGCAGATGTAGAAGCATGGTGGCAAAACTCCCTAGAAAGACAGGAACGTAGGAAGAAACCTAGAGAGGAACCAGGTTCTGAGGGGTGGCCAGTCCTCTTCTGGCTGTGCCGGGTGGAGATTATAACAGTACATTGAACATCTTGGCAAACGTTCATAGATGACCAGCAGGATCAAGTAATAATAATCACAGTGGTTGTAGAGGATGCAACTGGTCAGCACCTCCAGGAGTAAATGTCAATTCAGATCATTCAGAGTTAGAGACAGCAAGTGCGGTAGAGAGAGAGTCGAAAACAGCAGGTCCAGGACAAGATAGCACGTCCGGTGAACAGGTCAGGGTTCCATAGCCGCAGGCAGAACAGTTGAAACTGGAGCAGCAGCACGACCAGGTGGATTGGGGACAGCAAGGAGTCATCAGGCCAGGTAGTCCTGAGGAATGGTCCTAGGGCTCAGGTCCTCAGAGAAAAAGGGACAATTAGGAGGCCTGCATCTTGTGACCGTAGCGTATGTGTAGGTTTGTATGGCAGGACCAAATCGGAAAGATCGGTCTGAGCAAGCCATGTAATGCTTTGTAGGTTAGCAGTAAAACCTTGATATCAGCCCTAGCCTTGACAGGAAGCCAGTGTAGGGAGGCTAGCACTGGAGTAATATGATCACATTTATTGGTTCTAGTCAAGATTCTAGCAGCCATGTTTAGCACTAACTAAAGTGTATTTTGTGCTTTATCTGGGTAGCCTGAAAGTAGAGCATTGCAGTAGTCTAATCTAGAAGTGACAAAAGCATGGATACATTTTTCTGCATCATTTTTGGACAGAAAGTTTCTGCAAAAATCAATGTTACATAGATGGAGAAAATAAAATGTCCTTGAAACAGTCTTGATATGTTCATCAAAAGAGAGATCAGGGTCCAGAGTAACTAGCATCTCTGTTTTGTCCGAGTTGAAAAGTAAAACATTTGATGCCATCCACTTCCTTATGTTTGAAACACAGGCTTCCAGGGAGGGCAATTTTAGGGCTTCACCATGTTTCATTGAAATGTACAGCTGTGTATCGTCCAAATAGCAGTGAAAGTTAACATTATGTTTCCGAATGACATCACCAAGAGGTAAAATATATAGTGAAAACAATAGTCGTCCTAAAACGGAACCCAGAGGAACACCGAAATGTACAGTTGATTTGTCAGAGGACAAACCATCCACAGAGACAATCTGATATCTTTCCGACAGATAAGATCTAAACCGGGCCAGAACTTGTCCGTGTAGACCAATTTGGGTTTCCAGTCTCTCCAAAAGAATGTGGTGATCGACGGTATCAAAAGCAGCACTAAGGTCTAGAAGCACGAGGACAGATGCAGAGCCTTGGTCTGACGCCATTAAAATATAATTTGCCACCTTAACGACTGCAGTCTCAGTACTATAACGGGGTCTAAAACCAGACTGAAGCATTTCGTATACATTGTTTGTCTTCAGGAAGGCAGTGAGTTGCTGTGCAACAGCTTTTTCAAAGTGTTTTGAGAGGAATGGAAGATTCGATATAGGCCGATAGTTTTTTATATTTTCTGGGTCAAGGTTTGGATTTTTAAGAGGGGCTTTTATTATTTTCAACATAGGAGGGCCAAGCACAGAAAGCAGCTATTTCAGTAGTTTAGTTGGAATAGGGTCCAGTATGCAGTTTGAAGGTTTTGAGGCCATGACTATTTTCATCAATGTGTCAAGAGATATAGTATTAAAAAACTTGAGTGTCTCCCTTGATTCTAGGTCCTGGCAGTGTTGTGCAGACTCAGGACAACTGAGCTTTGGAGAAATACGCAGATTTAAAGAGGAGTCCGTAATTTGCTTTCTAATGATCCATGATCTTTTCGTCAAAGAAGTTCTTGAATGTATCACTGCTGAAGTGAAAGCCATCCTCTCTTGGGGAATGCTGCTTTTTAGTTAGCTTTGCGACAGTATCAAATACATTTGGGCTCTTCGATACTGCACGGTACTGTCTTTCCAAGCTAGTCGGAAGACTTCCAGTTTGGTGTGGCGCCATTTCCGTTCCAATTTTCTGGAAGCTTGCTTCAGGGCTCAGGTATTTTCTGTATACCAGGGAGCTAGTTTTTTATGACAAATGTTTTTTGTTTTTAGGGGTGTGACTGCATTTGGGGTATTACGCAAGGTTAAATTTAGTTCCAGTTAGGTATTTAACTGATTTTTGTACTCTGACGTCCTTGGGTAGGTGGAGTCTGGAAGGGCATCTAGGAATCTTTGGGTTGTTCAAGAACCTATAGCATGGCTTTTGATGATCCTTGGTTGGGGTCTGAGCAGATTATTTGTTGCGATTGCAAATGTAATAATGGTGGTCCGATAGTCCAGGATTATGAGGAAAAACATTAAGATCCACAATATTTATTCCACGGGACAAAACTAGGTCCAGAGTATGATTGTGGCAGTGAGTAGGTCCAGAGACATGTTGGACAAAACCCACTGAGTCGATGATGGCTCCGAAAGCATTTTGGAGTGGGTCTGTGGACTTTTCCATGTGAATATTAAAGTCACTAAGAATGTGAATATAATCTGCCATGACCACAAAGTCCGATCGGAATTCAGGGAACTCCGTGAGGAACGCTGTATACGTCCAAGGAGGCATGTAAACAGTAGCTATAAAAAGTGATTGAGTAGGCTGCATAGAGTTCATGACTAGAAGCTCAAAAGACGAAAACACATTTTTTTTTTTTTTTTTGTAAAGTGAAATTTGCTATAGTAAATGTTAGCAACACCTCCACCTTTGTGGGGTGCGCGGGGATATGGTCACTAGTGTAACCAGGAGGAGAGGCCTCATTTAACACAGTAAATTCATCAGGCTTAAGCCATGTTTCAGTCAGGCCAATTACATCAAGATTATGATCAATGATTAGTTCATTGACTATAACTGCCTTGGAAGTGAGGGATCTAACATTTAAGTAGCCCTATGTTGAGATGTGAGATATCACAATCTCTTTCAATAATGACAGGAATGGAGGTCTTTATTCCAGTGAGATTGCTTAGGTGAACACCGCCATGTTTAGTTTTGCTCAACCTAGATCGAGGCACAGGCACGGTCTCCATGAGGATAGCTGAGCTGACTACACTGACTGTGCTAGTGGCAGACTCCACTAAGCTGGCAGACTGGCTATCTCATTGTGGAGCTAGAGAAGTTAGACAAGGCTCTATGTTCATAGATGAGAGCACCCCTCCAGCTAGGATGGAGTCCGTCACTCCTCAGCAGGCCAGGCTTGGTCCTGTTTGCGGATGAGTCCCAGAAAGAGGGCCAAGAGAAAGAGGGTTTCATCCTAACATCGTTGGTGCCGATGTGGATAACAATATTCCTATATATTCTACTCGCCAGTTTTAGCTTTAGCCAGCACCATCTTCAGATTTAGCTTTAACGTAGGTAGACCTGCCCCCTGGTAAACAGTGTTTGATCGCTGGATAACCATTTTTAAGTCTAATACTGTGGGTAATGAAGACGTCAATGACTAGGGTTTTCAATTTGTCAGCGCTAAAGGTGGGAGGCTTCTGCATCTCATACCCCGTAACAGGTGGAGGAGAGACCAGAGAAGGCTCGGCCTCTGACTCTGACTCGTTGCTTAATGGGGAAAACCGGTTGAAAGTTTGTCGGCTGAATGAGCGACACCGGTTGAACATTCCTACAGCATTTCCTTCCAGAAGCCATGAGAAAATTGTCCGGCTGCGTGGACTGTGTGAGGGGATTTATACTACTATCTGTACTTATTGCTGGCACAGACGCTGTTTCATCCTTTCCTACACTGAAATTACCCTTGCCTTACGATTGCGTCTGAAGCTGGGCTTGCAGCACGGCTATCCTCAAAATAAGGCGGTCGTTCTCCTGTATATTATGAGTACAGTGACTGCAATTAGAAGGCAATGTTAAGGTTACTACTTAGCTTCGGCTCGTAGAACCATGTCCAGATAAAGGGTCCGGGGTGAAAAAGTTGAATGAAGAACGTCGAGCAAGGGGAATTTAAAAAAAAAATAAAACAGTAATTAAAAAGTAAAAACCGTAAAGTTGGCAGGTAGCAAAGCAACGTTAGCAACAAACCACACAGCAGCACATAAACAAGTCCACAAGTTGTGACCGGGAAATGACGTATCACACCTCCCTCAGAATAAAACCCAGGCTAATTTAAAATGTACTATGATAATAAAAGTGTTATTCTCCCTGCATACTGTATTTCTATGCATATTATTCCAGGTGTGACAATGTGTCTGCTGAAGGATTCACTCATTAAAAGTTGGTCCGTTGATCACTATTGAGATATCCTCTTCTTGTACTCTCCCTTTAAACAAAAACAAGTCCTTAGAATGTCCCCTGTGTGCAGGGCTAGTTGGGTCAGTCTGGGAAGTTGGGAATTGAGTAGATCTATATTAGAGAGTGAATATCTAATGATGTGTGTTTCTGCTGGGCCTCCCGATTGGCACAGTGGTTTAAGGCACTGCATCGCAGTGCTAGCCAGTCCCTCCAGGATTTTGTGACATTTTTGTGTGATTTCTGCAGCCAAAAATGCGGCAGATTTTCTGAAATTCAGTGACACATTTTGCAATGTATTTTTCACGTTAATTTAATATAAAGCAATAAGTCATATGTGCTCAGTTTTAGGATGATTTTAAGCAGAATACATAATACAAAAACAATTAAACATCTAAAGTGCTCAATTTAGTTTATTTTCCCGAACAAACAGCTCTGTCATAATCCACTCACACACACCTCTCCTCTCCATCAGACTTGGGGCTTGCTATCAACACGAGATGCACTTCCCATTCCTACTCTCTCTCTCTCTCTCTCTCTCTCTCTTAAAAAACCCAAATAGATTCAAAGCTGATCAATCACTTTCAATTTGAGGATCGATATTTATTTCTAATAAGTTGTGTTCAATTCTTGAATGTGATTTTTTTTCTGAAAGGTCGTAAGGGAGATAAAGAACAGAAAACGTAAAAATAGAGTTGTGGTTGATTATTATTCAATTTCTCCAGAAAGATTGCGCTTTCGTGATCCGTATTACGTTTTACAGAGTTTAAAACGGCAATGCAGAACAAATGGCACTCAGTGCTTTGAGCAGTGCTCTCTATAGACAGACTGGGGAGAACAGAGTGCCGACCACCCTACTAAAGCCAAGGTTAGCGGAGTAAAACGCCACTCACCTTGATACTTTCAGTGCTTCCCACAGTCTTCCCTGCTACCACTTCAGTCATGGTGATCTGCCGCTGCTGTGGGAACTGTTCTGACATTCTCATATGCTTTGCTGATTTGATTGTTGACTTTCTCTTGTTTCCAAAAACATTTGGAAATTGTTTTGCACAGTCATTAGCTGTTTTTTTGTTGGCAAATGAGATTGATTTCTGTTCATTGTACTGCCTGTCAGCCATCAACAATCAACCATCATCTTCGCACGTGAATACACTGACAGGCCAGGGGGAAAAAACGTTGTTGACGTGTGGTTGGATTGGGCCATTTTCCACGGTAACCGTGCAGGATTTGGTCAAAATTACGAACCTGCTTTTGATTGGACCTTTTTATGCCCTAAAAATGTGGGAATTGGTCAAAATTGCGAGCTCTTGCATAATATGCGCTGATTGGTTGATTTTTGCATTGAATTATGCGATCGCAGAATCGCGGAGTCCTGGAGGGACTGGCTAGCTGTGCCACTAGAGATTCTGGGTTCGAGTCCAGGCTCTTTCGCAGCTGGCTGCAACCGGGATTGGCCCATTGTCTTTCGGGTTAGGGGAGGGATGTGCTTGTCCCATCGCGCATTAGCGACTCCTGTGGCGGGCCGGGCACAGTGCACGCTGACACGGTTGCCAGGTGTACAGTGTTTCCTCTGACACATTGGTGCGGCTGGCTTCCGGGTTAAGTAGGCATTGTGTCAAGAAGCAGTGGGGCTTGGTTGGGTTGTGTTTTGGGGGACTCACGACCTTCGCCTCTCCCGAGTTCGTACGGGAGTTGCAGCGATGAGACAAGACTGTAACTACCAATTGGATACCATGAAAAGGGGGTAAAAATGGATGTGTGTTTCTGGATGATGTTCTGTGTTCCAGGGCTGGAAGTGTCTCTCAGGGGAACGTTGGCCGCTCCTCAGCCTCCAGGAAACTAGCCGTCCGTCTGCCATGTTGTCATCCCACTGTCATGGGTCAGTCAGCACATTAACCTCCATGTTTAGCTCTGATGGGCTAAATCACACACACATAGACATCCATTCCAGATGGTTGACCTTACAATGGTCTTGTTATGAAGTATAATAGAAAAGAGTAGAAAATGAATTTTATTGCTGTGAGTCGATTGTAGGGGAGAGTGGGGTAAGTTGAGCCAACCTTGTTTCTAGAAAATCATACCCACAATTAAAACATTTACCAAATATATCATATAGTCTGGAAGAAACCACACGGAAGAAGTGCTAAGCAAGTTAAGTACAAAAAACAGATTTTCACCAAATCAAATGAATGTATTGTAGTAGAGGTTTCATGATGCTTGTATCTAAACCAAAGTAGGTCATTTTAAGATTGTTCTATACATCAGTTGTGTCTCTATGAGCTTCAGTATTGGGTCCTAAACCTAGCATGAAAATGCATCCTTGTAGCTGTGTGGGATTATATCGTCAAAATGTTTGCCACGGGGGAAATTGAGCCAATGGCAAGATGAGAAAATTATATGAGGTAACATCAGGGCCTGGCCTATGTTAACAGTGGGTTTTTTTAAGTACAAAGTGTTTGTTAGGTGTTAAGCCTGTGTTAAAAAAAAGGTGATTGTCACCGTTGAACTGTGTTTGGGAAATAAAGATAGACATGGTTTTAAAAAGGTAGTGGTAATATTTCATCCAGTACGGGGTAAGTTGACATGAATTCTGATTATTTCCAGGGATACACAACGTCCTGAAATATGTAGATACTATATTTCCCTTGACAGAGTGATGCTGAATGTAAAAAATGTCTCAACTTGCCCCACTCTCCCCTATAGAGCCGTAGCTGTATAGAGCCGTAGCTGTATTGAGCCGTAGCTGTATTGAGCCGTAGCTGTATAGAGCCGTAGCTGTATAGAGCCGTAGCTGTATAGAGCCGTAGCTGTATAGAGCCGTAGCTGTATAGAGCCGTAGCTGAGCCGTAGCTGTATAGAGCCGTAGCTGTATAGAGCCGTAGCTGTATAGAGCCGTAGCTGTATAGAGCCGTAGCTGTATAGAGCCGTAGCTGTATAGAGCCGTAGCTGAGCCGTAGCTGTATAGAGCCGTAGCTGAGCCATAGCTGTATAGAGCCGTAGCTGTATAGAGCCGTAGCTGAGCCGTAGCTGTATAGAGCCGTAGCTGAGCCGTAGCTGTATAGAGCCGTAGCTGTATAGAGCCGTAGCTATATAGAGCCGTAGCTGTATAGAGCCGTAGCTGAGCCGTAGCTGTATAGAGCCGTAGCTGTATAGAGCCGTAGCTGAGCCATAGCTATATAGAGCCGTAGCTGTATAGAGCCGTAGCTGAGCCGTAGCTGTATGGAGCCGTAGCTGTATAGAGCCGTAGCTGTATAGAGCCGTAGCTGAGCCGTAGCTGTATAGAGCCGTAGCTGTATAGAGCCGTAGCTGTATAGAGCCGTAGCTGTATAGAGCCGTAGCTGTATAGAGCCGTAGCTGTATAGAGCCGTAGCTGAGCCGTAGCTGTATAGAGCCGTAGCTGTATAGAGCCGTAGCTGAGCCGTAGCTGTATAGAGCCGTAGCTGTATAGAGCCGTAGCTGTATAGAGCCGTAGCTGTATAGAGCCGTAGCTGTATAGAGCCGTAGCTGTATAGAGCCGTAGCTGTATAGAGCCGTAGCTGTATAGAGCCGTAGCTGTATAGAGCCATAGCTACGGTAGCTTACATGGAGGAATACAGTTTCAATGAAACTATGTTTGGCTAAAATGTCCTCTATGTGCGAGGAATAGGAAGGGGGGATTTGAGAAAGGTGGAGAGGGACTGCGGATACACACAGATACATTCTGACAAACGCACACACAATACTTTAGAGCATTCTATTTTGACACAGAACAACACCAAAATGTAAGTACCTAGCCTTTACCCCTGTTATTTTCAATTATCTCCCTTCCTCGTTCTCTCTCCCTCTCTCTCCCCCTTCAACAGCCATGGAGGAACGTGCTCGTCAGCGAGCGGAGCGCAGGAGGGAGGTGGAGGAGCTGAAGACAAAGAAGGAAGAGGAGAGAATAGTGAGGAATGGAGTGTTTAGGCCAGTGGGGGATGTGGAATAGTTTGGTGTCCTAAAAGATGTATAGGTCTTCAGACAGGGGGAATTAGAGAGGCTATTCAACTTTATATGAAGTTTTTGGGTACAATTAAAATGTGTTTGGGGAAGTGTAATAGTGTGCAGGCATTAAATCAATAAACTTTTTTATTTTCTCAGGCCCAGCTGAAAGCAGCAGAGGAGGAGAGGCAGAAGGAGGAGGAGGAACAGAAACGTAGAGCAGCTGAAAGGAGAAGGGAGGAGAAGAGACAAGAGAGAGAGGTGATGCAATGTTTACAGGAAAACTGTCCTGGGGACAACTTTCATTTCATATTTGAAAGAAAATCTGTCAGTTCACTACGAGTGTATATTTAGGACTTCAGGGGCCATATGTATTACGCATTTTAGAGTAGGAGTGTTGACTTGGGATCAGTTAATATGATTACATGGACAGGGGGAAGCTGAACTTAGATCACCCCTCCTACTCTGACACTTGATACCCACGGACCCAGATTTCCATCACAGGGACCATACGGAAAAATAGATGTCATCAACACCTATACAAAACAGAATTATATATGTAATATACATACCGTATACACATTGTCCATTCTTTCCTGTCCAGGTTTATTGCAGTTGGAATTTCACAAAAGAGACTCTCACATCTGTACAAGTGATGATTTGATGGCAGCTGTTCAAAGCAATGATGCAATGGTTGTTCAATGCCGTGGGTGATAATGCTCGCCTTACATCACACTGTCAAGGCATGGTGTTCAGATCTAATTTAGATAGGCGAAGCTTTTGAAATGTGGCTCCTAGCTCTGATCTTAGAACAGCTGAAGTCCAAACATAAAACAAAAGCTATAGATTAAAACAATAAATACAGGTTGTGTGTGTGTGTGTCTATAACTATGTGTATGTATTCAGAGGGAGGAGGAGGACCAGAGGAGGTTTGAGCGAGAGCAGCAGACCCAGACCCAGGCCCAGCAACACTACCATAGAACTCTGTTACTACGGCGAGGCATGGCCCCATGGAAGCGCAGAGTCGCCATGAGCCAAGCCAACACTCAGGTAATCACCAGTGCCATCAGCCTTGGCCAATCAGAGTCTGCACAGAGAGACTGTCAACACACTCACACTCTCTCCTGTAGAGTCACACAGCTCAGGACAGCCAATCATACACAGCAGAACTAATGTATTCACAGCTACACTCAAATACACAGACAGAAGAAAAATACTCTTTCCCTCAAACAACTACATGTTTTAAGGTGTCATCTTACTCGGTTACCAACCAACACAATCATAATTCTCAATGGAAATATGACACACACATACACTCTGTATCTAAAGCGTAAACCGAGCACACAAACACCTAGACACACACCCTAATCCCAGACATCACGGTCAGAGCTGTAATGATGTTTACAGGATGCTGTTGGTATGAGCACCTGCTTGACCACCTGTCAGAACCCGCGGGACAAATTGTACTGGCAGAGAGATGGAACAATGCTAGAGAGAGAGAGAGGCTAGAGGAAGTGAGAGGAGAGAGGAAGTGAGAGGCTAGAAGAGGAGAGAGGAAGTGAGAGGCTAAAAGAGGAGAGAGGAAGTGAGAGGCTAGAGGAGGAGAGAGGAAGTGAGTAGCTAGAGGAAGTGAGAGTCTAGAGGAGAGGCAGAGAGGAAGTGAGAGGCTAGAGGAGAGGCAGAGAGGAAGTGAGAGGCTAGAGGAGAGAGAGAGAGAGGCTAGAGGAGAGGAAGTGAGAGGCTAGAGGAGAGGGAGAGAGGCTAGAGGAGAGAGAGAGGAAGTGGCTAGAGAAAGTGAGAGGCTAGAGGAGAGGAAGTGAGAGACTAGAGGAGAGGGAGAGAGGCTAGAGAAGAGAGAGAGGAAGTGGCTAGAGGAAGTGAGAGGCTAGAGAAGAGGCTAGAGGAAGTGAGGCTGAAGGGGGAGAGAGGAAGTCAGGGGCTAGAGGAAGTGAGAGGCTAGAGGAAGTGAGAGGCAAGAGGAAGTGAGAGGCAAGAGGAAGTGAGAGGCACGAGGAAGTGAGAGGCACGAGGAAGTGAGAGGCACGAGGAAGTGAGGGGCAAGAGGAAGTGAGGGGCAAGAGGAAGTGAGGGGCAAGAGGAAGTGAGGGGCAAGAGGAAGTGAGGGGCTAGAGGAAGTGAGGGGCTAGAGGAAGTGAGGGGCTAGAGGAAGTGAGGGGCTAGAGGAAGTGAGGGGCTAGAGGAAGTGAGGGGCTAGAGAGAGAGCAAGGCTAAATGAGGAGAGAGACTAGAGGAGGAAAGAGGTTGGCGATAGGTAGTGAGAGGCTAGAGGAGAGGGCTAGAGAGGAGGTGAGAGGCTAGAGAGGAGGTGAGAGGCTAGAGAGGAGGTGAGAGGCTAGAGAGGAGGTGAGAGGCTAGAGAGAGGCTAGAGAGAGGCTAGAGAGAGGCTAGAGAGAGGCTAGAGAGAGGCTAGAGAGAGGCTAGAGAGAGGCAAGAGGCTAGAGGAGGAGAGAGGCGCTAGAGGAGAGAGGCTAGAGTGAGAGGCTAGGGGAAGAGAGAGAGGATGTGAGAGGCTAGAGGAGGAGAGAGGCGCTAGAGGAGGAGAGAGGCGCTAGAGGAGAGAGGCTAGGGGAAGAGAGAGTGGATGTGAGAGGCTAGAGGAGGAGAGAGGCTAGAGTGAGAGTCTAGAGGAGGCGAGAGAGGAAGTGAGAGGTTAAAGTAGAGAGCTACAGGAAGAGAGTGAGTGAGATGAGAGAGGTTGCAGGAGAGGAATGATTGGACAGATTGATGGACAGGGAAGGGAAGTAGAAGTGAAAATAGATGGTGTGACATCACAGCAGCATGTTCCAATCTACTGTATGGAACCTTGAGCAGCTGAACAGCTTGTTCAATGTCTCATGTTCTATTCTGCTACTGGTTTACCTTGACTCCCAACAGCATACCTTGACTCCCAACAGCATACCTTGACTCCCAACAGCATACCTTGACTCCCAACAGCATACCTTGACTCCCAACAGCATACCTTGACAACTATCTTTATTTACTAGTGGTGTTTGAAAAGAATGCAGTATAGCATCTAGGGTCAAATGTATATTATAAACTGGGTGATTCAAGCCCTCAATGCTGATTGGCTGACAGCCGTGGTATATCAGACCGTATACCACGGGTATGACAAAACATTTAGTTTTACTGCTCTAATTACGTTGGTAACCAGTTTATAATAGCACTAAGGCACCTCGGGGGTTTGTGATATATGGCCAATATACCACGGCTAAGGGCTGTATCGTAGAACACCTTAGCCGTGGTATATTAGCCATATATCACAAACCATCTGTCCTTATTGCTTAAATATATTTTCACCACTTGTAAGCCTCAATGGCGAGGAGATGCCTTAATCCTTTATACCATGCCATTGTGTGTTACCTGACACGTGAATATGTGTGGATGAGTACACAGTATTATTTTAATTCCCCTCCAGCTGACCAGGGCTCGTCACAGGCAGTCTCTCCTGAAACGGTGCATCCTGTCCTGGCAGCAAGTAACAGGCGAGTCCCTGGCTCAGAAATGGGCCTCTGCCAAACAACTGCATCAACATATCCTGCTACGGAGGAGCCTGGGCAACTGGAAAAGGGTTAGGGCATGAACACGTACAAACACAAACTCTCACATGCACAAGTAGAAACACATACAAATGGCCACTGTCTTTTTTCTAACACACAAAACATTTGAATATTGATTACTGTTTAATAGTGATGCGGGGGATAGTCTTTTGTATATTTGTCTCAATGAGATGGACAGTCTGTCCATGATGTGTACTGTATCCCAAACCTGACTTGTTCTGTCTCAGCTGAAGGACCACCGCATGGTTGTAGAGGGGCGGGCCGACCGGTTCTGGCGCATGCACACTCTGAGGAGGGCTCTGATCGCGTTACTAGATCACGTGACCCAGGAGAGGATGGTAGAGTGGGACCGGGAGCAGCAGGCTCAGGGACACAGTGATAGGTGGGTGTGTTTACCAATAACACCTGTCCTAGAAGCATTCTACCTGTCCTAAAAGCCTTTACCCCTGTCTCAGACCTTACCCCTGTCTCAGACCTTACCCCTGCCTCAGACCTTACCCCTGTCTCAGACCTTACCCCTGTCTCAGACCTTACCCCTGTCTCAGACCTTACCCCTGTCTCAGACCTTACCCCTCCCTGTCTCAGACCTTACCCCTGTCTCAGCCTTACCCCTGTCTCAGACCTTTACCCCTGTCTCAGCCTTACCCCTGTCTCAGACCTTACCCCTGTCTCAGACCTTACCCCTGTCTCAGACCTTACCCCTGTCTCAGACCTTACCCCTGTCTCAGACCTTACCCCTGCCTCAGACCTTACCCCTGTCTCAGACCTTACCCCTGTCTCAGACCTTACCCCTGTCTCAGCCTTACCCCTGTCTCAGACCTTTACCCCTGTCTCAGCCTTACCCCTGTCTCAGACCTTACCCCTGTCTCAGACCTTACCCCTGTCTCAGACCTTTACCCCTGTCTCAGACCTTACCCCTGTCTCAGACCTTACCCCTGTCTCAGACCTTACCCCTGTCTCAGACCTTACCCCTGTCTCAGACCTTTACCCCTGTCTCAGACCTTACCCCTGTCTCAGACCTTACCCCTGTCTCAGCCTTACCCCTGTCTCAGACCTTACCCCTGTCTCAGACCTTTACCCCTGTCTCAGCCTTACCCCTGTCTCAGACCTTACCCCTGTCTCAGACCTTACCCCTGTCTCAGAGACCTTTACCCCTGTCTCAGACCTTTACCCCTGTCTCAGACCTTACCCCTGTCTCAGACCTTACCCCTGTCTCAGACCTTACCCCTGTCTCAGACCTTTACCCCTGTCTCAGACCTTTACCCCTGTCTCAGACCTTACCCCTGTCTCAGCCTTACCCCTGTCTCAGACCTTTACCCCTGTCTCAGACCTTACCCCTGTCTCAGACCCCTGTCTCAGACCTTACCCCTGTCTCAGACCTTACCCCTGTCTCAGACCTTACCCCTGTCTCAGACCTTACCCCTGTCTCAGACCTTACCCCTGTCTCAGCCTTACCCCTGTCTCAGACCTTACCCCTGTCTCAGCCTTACCCCTGTCTCAGACCTTACCCCTGTCTCAGACCTTACCCCTGTCTCAGACCTTACCCCTGTCTCAGACCTTACCCCTGTCTCAGACCTTACCCCTGTCTCAGACCTTACCCCTGTCTCAGACCTTACCCCTGTCTCAGACCTTACCCCTGTCTCAGACCTGTCTCACCTTACCCCTGTCTCAGACCTTACCCCTGTCTCAGACCTGTCTCAGACCCCTGTCTCAGACCTTACCCCTGTCTCAGAGACCTTACCCCTGTCTCAGACCTTACCCCTGTCTCAGACCTTACCCCTGTCTCAGACCTTACCCCTGTCTCAGACCCCTGTCTCAGACCTTACCCCTGTCTCAGACCTTACCCCTGTCTCAGACCTTACCCCTGTCTCAGCCTTACCCCTGTCTCAGACCTCAGACCTTACCCCTGTCTCAGACCTTACCCCTGTCTCAGCCTTACCCCTGTCTCAGACCTTACCCCTGTCTCAGCCTTACCCCTGTCTCAGACCTTACCCCTGTCTCAGACCTTACCCCTGTCTCAGCCTTACCCCTGTCTCAGACCTTACCCCTGTCTCAGACCTTACCCCTGTCTCAGACCTTACCCCTGTCTCAGACCTTACCCCTGTCTCAGACCTTACCCCTGTCTCAGACCTTACCCCTGTCTCAGACCTTACCCCTGTCTCAGACCTTACCCCTGTCTCAGACCTTACCCCTGTCTCAGACCTTACCCCTGTCTCAGACCTTACCCCTGTCTCAGACCTTACCCCTGTCTCAGCCTTACCCCTGTCTCAGTCTCAGACCTTACCCCTGTCTCAGCCTTACCCCTGTCTCAGACCTTACCCCTGTCTCAGACCTTACCCCTGTCTCAGCCTTACCCCTGTCTCAGACCTTACCCCTGTCTCAGCCTTACCCCTGTCTCAGACCTTACCCCTGTCTCAGACCTTACCCCTGTCTCAGACCTTACCCCTGTCTCAGACCTTACCCCTGTCTCAGACCTTACCCCTGTCTCAGACCTTACCCCTGTCTCAGACCTTTACCCCTGTCTCAGACCTTACCCCTGTCTCAGACCTTACCCCTGTCTCAGCCTTACCCCTGTCTCAGACCTTACCCCTGTCTCAGACCTTACCCCTGTCTCAGCCTTACCCCTGTCTCAGACCTTACCCCTGTCTCAGCCTTACCCCTGTCTCAGCCTTACCCCTGTCTCAGACCTTACCCCTGTCTCAGACCTTACCCCTGTCTCAGACCTTACCCCTGTCTCAGCCTTACCCCTGTCTCAGACTTACCCCTGTCTCAGACTTACCCCTGTCTCAGACTTACCCCTGTCTCAGCCTTACCCCTGTCTCAGCCTTACCCCTGTCTCAGCCTTACCCCTGTCTCAGACCTTACCCCTGTCTCAGACCTTACCCCTGTCTCAGACCTTACCCCTGTCTCAGCCTTACCCCTGTCTCAGACCTTACCCCTGTCTCAGACCTTACCCCTGTCTCAGACCTTACCCCTGTCTCAGCCTTACCCCTGTCTCAGCCTTACCCCTGTCTCAGACCTTACCCCTGTCTCAGCCTTACCCCTGTCTCAGACCTTACCCCTGTCTCAGCCTTACCCCTGTCTCAGACCTTACCCCTGTCTCAGACCTTACCCCTGTCTCAGACCTTACCCCTGTCTCAGCCTTACCCCTGTCTCAGCCTTACCCCTGTCTCAGACCTTACCCCTGTCTCAGACCTTACCCCTGTCTCAGCCTTACCCCTGTCTCAGACCTTACCCCTGTCTCAGACCTTACCCCTGTCTCAGACCTTACCCCTGTCTCAGACCTTACCCCTGTCTCAGACCTTACCCCTGTCTCAGACCTTACCCCTGTCTCAGCCTTACCCCTGTCTCAGACCTTACCCCTGTCTCAGACCTTACCCCTGTCTCAGCCTTACCCCTGTCTCAGCCTTACCCCTGTCTCAGCCTTACCCCTGTCTCAGCCTTACCCCTGTCTCAGCCTTACCCCTGTCTCAGACCTTACCCCTGTCTCAGACCTTACCCCTGCTGTATAAGATGCAGACATGCTCCATATGTACTAGCTCACTTTGTTACTGTATAAGTTCTAGTTGTTGTAAGGGCTTTTTCTGTCTTCTGTCTGCTTCCCTCTGTTCCCTCACTGTCGTGTGTGTGTTCCTCTCTTCTCCGCCCCAGGCGGGCGGTGCGGAGTTGTTTCCAGGCCTGGAGACAGTATCCAGGGTGGCTGCGTGAGGAGAGAGCGAGGGAAACCAGGAGGGAGAAGCTGAGACGCAGAGTGGCAGAGGTCCTACCTGACTTTCGCTCCTCTCCTCTGAACTGTCAATGGGGACAAGCTCTGCTGTGACTCACAGGACACACACAGGCAGTCAGACGGAATACTTCAATACACGATAATCCAGCAGATGGGAGCCAATAAATGTGTCTTGTTGCTGGTGTAACAGGCAACAGGCTGTTTGTCATCCTTAATGACCAGAGAAAGCTGGATATAACTTTAATGAAGACCGTTTGGAAAACTTTTGTAACACTGAAGCGTATGTTCAGGTTATTTCATTTGTTTTATTTTGGGTATCATTGAAGTCACAGTTTGATGTAATTTGACAGAAGCTTGAAGGCATCAATAAGTTTTTAAAGTATATCACCATAAGCGAGTTGCACTGTGGTTTGTGTGTCGGTTGTTTTTGTTGCTTTATTCAGTTAATGCAACAACACTAATGATCCTGATCCTGACCAGCCTCAGTCTACAGAGATGTATCAACATGATGCTGTTTATTAAAAACCCATGGCCTATTTCTGAAGCTCACAGGAACAGGTACACACGAGAACATCAATTGGCAACAGCTGTTCCTTTCTACAGGAGTGTTAATCAGTGTTGAAAGGAACATCATGGCCGGGGCCTAGGTTTTTTGGGGTCAAGTGGTTTGTTTGCGTTCACTCTCCCAGCAAAGAAAGGCACTACAACCAGGGTAGCACAACTAAATTTAGGAGCACCAGAAAAGCAGATGCTTTAATGGATTGAGATAAAGCCTCTGAATTCTAGCCAGTTTTGAAGCACAATGCTGTGCCCTAGAAACTAATGACCCTTTAAAGACATTATTATAAAAAGCAAAAATGTTGATACATTACCTGTCATTTGTGGAATATTATGTTTTTACATTGGGCACTATTGAAAAATATGGGTTGTTTATGAATTTGAAGGACCAATAAGAAGGGCTACACTTCGAGGTGCTGGGTTTTAGGCCGGTGGCGACAGGGTGTCCTTCAGAACACGAGGAAGCAGTAGTTCCAGTTCAAGGGGTTAATTAAGCTCCACACACAACACCACTCTCTCTGATCCTAATTGTGGTTCTGGAAAGAAAGGAGAACTTAGGCTATCGCACAGTATGGGGGAAAAAAATCATATTTCCACATCAACAACTAAACGCATGCTAGATGCACATGTAACGGATGTGAAACGGCTAGCTTAGTTAGCGGTGTGCGCTAAATAGCGTTTCAATCAGTGACGTCACTTGCTCTGAGACCTTGAAGTAGTTCTCCTTGCTCTTTAAGGGCCGCGGCTTTTGTGGAGCGATGGGTAACGATGCTTCGAGGGTGACTGTTGATGTGTGCAGAAGGTCCCTGGTTCGCGCCCGGGTATGGGCGAGGGGACGGTCTAAAATTATACTGTTACACACAAAGGACAATAAAGCAATGTCGAAATATCTATACATTATAAGACAATAAGCATGAGCGATCTACGAGGATGATAATGTACACGAGCTAGCTAGCAAGTTTAACACAAATGGTACATGCAGTTGAAGTGGGAAGTTTACATACACCTTACCCAAATACATTTAAACTCAGTTTTTCACAATTCCTGACATTTAAAAATTCCCTGTCTTAGGTCAGTTAGGATCACCACTGTATTTTAGTCACCTCCAAATGTGTTGTACATATTTGCTTCAACTGACAAGCCAACTAAGGGTCAGTTGCTTCTTGAGGAATGGCGGGCAGCTGGATGAGTCGAGCAACAGGCCTGACGTATGTTCTGTCCTTGACTTGGATCTCTGCTGTCCTCACTTTGTCCTCACTTTCCTGTCTGCTCCAGGGATAACTGACTTGACAGCTCCAACTTGCCAAAGGACAATCATCACAACGGTCCCATCTACAAGGTCTTCCTGATTCCTGTGCCACTTATGGCGGCCTTGAAGTGCAGGTAACTAGTTCTATGTGAAGCACTTCCAGAAATGGTTGGCTAGAACCTGGCTGTGTCTCCATCTTTTGCGACTTTAGGAGTGATTGATCCGGATCCGCAATGTCCGACGACACATATCCCAAGGGCTTGGATTTCAAGATCCCTTCTATTTCGATTAGGACAGTCCTCAGCACCTAATCGTAGATGGTCTGTGCACTAAGGGTGGTTTGTAGGGCAGTCTTGATGGATCTGATCTCCTTCTCCCAGCATCCTCCAAAGTGTGGTGCACTTCGTGGATTGAAGGCGATGCGAATCTTCTGACTGGCTAACTGGAGCTGTGAGTGGAGAGTCATGAAGGCCTCCTGTAGCTTTCGCTACCTTCTGTTGAAATGTGTTCTCCGGTCGGACAGGATCTTAAAGGGCTTTCCTATTTGAGCGATGAAGCGTCAACGCCATTAGGAACTAATCGGAATCCATGTTCGTCAGTAGATCCACATGTACAGCTCGGGTGGTCATGCACTTAAAGATGATGCCCCATCTATTTTAATTTCTCCTGCCAATCTTGATGATATACGGTCCAAAGCAGTCCACGCCTATAGAATAGAATGTGGGTTTGTGGAGACACAGTCGGGTTGGAGGCAGGTCAACCATCCTAGGCACATCTGGCTGGCCGCGCCACTTCCTGCATTCGGTGCAGCCAAACTGAAAATGCCGATTGGCTGCCCTCCCCCTCAGAATCCAGAACCTTCGACATAACTCAGCAAACACCCTACATCAAGGAGAGACCACTACCTACAAATACGTTGTACCTGTCTGACTGGAGCCAGGTTAAGACGGTTGTAGAATCCGACCAGTGCGTGACCTCATGGATTTCCGGGGTGATTTATTTTCTCATGACCACAGCCAGCTGGGCACCGGTGAGTGCAGCGCAGTGCTCGAGTCTTGGCATCGACTGTTGTCGTTTCGGGGCCACTCTTGTTCTTGCCGTCTTCAGTACGGAGGTACGCGACGGCAACGTACGCACGTTCTGAGGCATCACTGAAGACATGAACACTTCTTGTGCTGGTTGGGAGATCCATGTCGGGGCAGACGTAACACCTTGGCAGGGTGACCTGAGACAGCTGTGGAAATTTGTTCTCCCAGATAAGCCACACTATTCTTTTTTGGAGAAGATCTTCAGGTGAGTAGGATGACCCCAGGTAGGTCTGGGTCATCCCACCCTCTTTTCTTATCCCAGAGCCTCTGGACTTCAACCGTAGACCGTGTGCTGTATGGGACAATGAAGCAGAGTGGATCATACTGGCTGGCAAGGATCCAACATATGTTGCGCATGGTGGGTTCAACTTTCATGTGACCGTGCTTATTTCCAAGAGTGTCAGACAGACATTGCCATTGTAATCCAAGGGTGCGCTCTTGGGGTTCCACGCCATCCTGGGTTAACCACAGCTCACTGCTCTCCGACCTGGACTCTTGAAGTAGGTGTTCGATGACTGCTGGAAGGTTGCTGGCCCACTGGTGGACAAGGTCAAGCAGAGATAACAAAAAAAAGGGAAGGTATAGATGAGATTGGGGCTGTCAGTCACGGTACCATACGTGGTTGTGTTATTGTAGTTGTAGGAAATGGTTTAGCTAAGGGACAGGGTATTGACTTGGGCGCTTACTTCACAACAGAACCGATCACTGTAGGCAGGGGTCCCATTTACAGGTTTATTCGGGGGACAAAACAATGTAGCCAAAAAACGTGTGTAGCCTAATGGAAACGGCAGATACAGTATAGGACAAATGTTCTGAACATCCACAACACTTGTATTCGTTCGACAGGGGTAGATTTTTATTTTGTCAAACTTTATTGAGACATGTGTTTTTCGAATAAATTATGATTGCAGAATAGTTTAAGATCCTACAAGGTGCACGTGATGTCATCAATGATAAAGCGCCCCTCCACATGTAATTAGAAATACCTACTGCTTGCTCAATCTATTTTTCCAACTATAAAAATAATGATTCTTTGCAGAACAAGGATTTTCCTGACTTTCAAGAATCCTGAATTGATTCACCTTGTTTTTTCGGTTGGCTAGTTTCACCATTACATTTTCTCAGATCTACAGGAGTTTCACAGTAACATTAGTACTTTTAAAAAATAAATAATTTTGCTCAGCCAAAATCTCTAAAATGACAGAGGCAGCTTATGGTAGAGAAATTAACATTATTTTCTCTTGCAACAGCTCTGGTGGACATTCCTGCAGTCAGCATAACAATTGCACACTCCCTCAAAACATCTGTGGCATTGTGTTATGTGACAAACGGTGGTCTTTTATTGTCCCCAGCACAAGGTGCACCTGTGTAATGATCATTCTGTTTAATCAGTGTCTTGATATACCACACCTGTCAGAATCCTGAATTGATTCACCTTGTTTTGTGGATGGATTATATTGTCAAAGGAGAAATGCTCACTAATAGGGATGTAAACAAATTTGTGCACAACATTTGAGAGAAATATGCTTTTTGTGTGTTTGGAAAATGTCTGGGATTTTTTATTTCAGCTCATGAAACATGGGGACCAACACTTTACATGCTGCGTTTATGTTTTTCTTCAGTGTAATTTATTAGCAGGGTTTCCCAAACTTGGTCCCCGGGATCCTAAGGGCTGCACATTTTGGTTTTTGCCGTAGCATTACACAGCTGATTCAAATACTCAACTAATCATCAAGCTTTGATCATTTGAATCAGCTGTGTAGTGTTAGGGCAAAAACCAAAACATGCACACGTTGGGTTCCTGATGACCGAGTTTGGGAAACGCTGCATTAAGGTGTCTGTAACAGAATAAACATTGCCAACACTAATGTAGACATTTGGTAAATGCATTTCTATAGTTTCCAAAATATTTTTTACAATGGTGGGGCAGTGCCAAGATGGAGGTGCTTCAATACAGTGCCTCCTGTCAGTTATCTAGTGTATATATACATATTTGGGACAACTGGGGAGAGAAGGTGATGGCAGTCAGAAGTCTGAGGTGTGGAGATATGCTGCCATCTGTTGGTGAAAGACAGTACATCAGATGCATCCTTCAACTCTAGCCCATATCACAGAGGGTGAAGTTACCCATAGACACTGACCCAAGGTCTGTCTTGTGTTCTTCCCCCTAACGGTTCAAGTCAGGATTCTTTGAGGCACAGGAGGTTGGTGGCACCTTAATTGGAGAGGACGGGCTCGTCGTAATGGATGGAGCAGCATTAGTGGAATGGTATCAAATACATCAAACACATGGTTTCCACGTGTTTGATGACATTCCATTTGCACCGTTACAGCCATTATTATGAGCTGCCCTCCCCTCAGCAGCCTCCTGTGGTATGAGGGTAAAATGATCCTAGATCTGTTTCTGTGGGCAACTTCTACCTGGATCGTCCAATTGATTAATCACTTCTAAAGATGTAAGGACGATGATGAGCAGCTCAGCTACACCAAGTCAGTGAGACTGGGTGAGGGTGTGTGCAGCCCTTCTCCCATTGTCAGGAACTCTGCCCAGTTGCCACGGAAACCATGTGAGTAGACTCCCGTGTCTACGACGAGGCCCCAGTAGTGGCTGCGGGCGGTCTTGTCTCGGAGGGCGGTGCGCACCTCTCGCTCCGTCACGTTGTAGCTGACGTTGATGAGCTGCAGGACCAGAAGGTGTAGCAGGCCACCCGTCACTATGCTGCTGTACCACGCACAGGTGAAACACAGTGCCGAGCTGGAACACACACATACACACACTTTAGATACCAATATTACTCATATATTCCTGAAAACAGTCCCTAGCCACTAGCCCACACCCCTTATTTTTGGGAATCAGATATGTGTTAACAATGGGCTAAGTGGAGCTTACACCCTATTGACAACACCAATGTTATTTCTACAGATCTGCTAACACCAATGTGAAAGGGAAGGGGCTATTCACACACACACACACACACACACACACACACACACACACACACACACACACACACACACACACAGCTGAGAAAGAGACCATTTGTTACAGCGCTGAATAGTGGACAATACTATACAGGTACACTACAGGGTCATTCTACCTCAAACACAAGAAAGGATTTCAACACCCACCATCTCAAATTTGTTCTGAAATTGTTTTGGTTGTTAGAAATAGATAAGATTAACATTCCTGGAATATTATTTTGTTGAAATGTCATTTGATTTAGAGAAATTAATCTAATTGATTGCAACCAGATTGGCCATTTTAATGTATATGATATTAATATTAATGCTTTTGACAATTTCTTTGGATTCCTCATGTCTTACTCATTGTTTCAAACAATTTTGGTCCAAATCAGATATTAGGTCATATTTTCATTGAATATTATATGAATGCTATAAATTAAAATGGCCAATTTGGGTGCAATCAATTAGCTTAATTTTTCAGAGGTCTAATGATATTTTTCAACAAAATAATGTTTCAGGAATGCTAATCGTATCTGTTTCCAACTACAGAAATGACTTCAGAACAATCTGAGATAGTGGGTGTCATGGCTTGTTGAAATGACATGGAAAGAATCTACACACATCACATCAAAACACACATCATCAGCAACCACACACATTCACTCTTACACAATAAACCCAGCAGAGCCACATACAGTAACTGCTCTGTAAATCTGGGTCAGTAGTTGATAAAGAAGTAGGCCTGGTTGGGGGAGATACGATGAAATGTTTATTAACCTACATTACCCCCATAAATACCTGGCTATTTCAAAACCTCACAGCTTTATTTTTTTTTTATTTTTTTATTTTACCTTTATTTAACCAGGCAAGTCAGTTAAGAACAAATTCTTATTTTCAATGACGGCCTGGGAACAGTGGGTTAACTGCCTGTTCAGGGGCAGAACGACAGATTTGTACCTTGTCAGCTCGGGGGTTTGAACTCGCAACCTTCCGGTTACTAGTCCAACGCTCTAACCACTAGGCTACCCTGCCGCCCCTTTAAATGTCCCAGATAAAGAAAATACTGATTTGATGCAATTAAAAATCACTTGTTCTCTTATAGAATGACCAGGAAGCCATTTGGCTGTGTGCCAGTGGGTATTTTAGGACACTATTGATCTACACCGCCTCATTTCACAGGCTCATTTTAGCCTCTAATGCCTAATAGTGTGTTTTAGTGAGCTAATCATGTGTGTGTATGCATCATATACTGCAAATCAAATCAAATTGTATTTGTCACATACGCCAAATACAACAGTGAAATGCTTACTTACAAGCCTTAACCAACAATGCAGTTTTTAAAAAAATACCCCAAAAAAAGAAATAAGTCACAAATAATTAAAGACCAGCAGTAAAATAACAATAGCGAGGCTATATACAGGGGGCAGCGGTGCAGAGTCAATGTGCGAGGGCACCTGTTAGTCAAGGTAGTTGAGGTAATATGTACATGCAGGTAGAGTTATTAAAGTGACTATGCATAGATAATAAACAGAGAGTAGCAGCAACGTAAAAGAGGCAATGCAAATAGTCTGGGTAGCCATTTGATTAGATGTTCAGGAGTCTTATGGCATGGGGGTAAAAGCTGTTTAGAAGCCTCTTGGACCTAGACTCTATGACTAGGGTGGCTGGAGTCTGACAATTTTTAGGGCCTTCCTCTGACACCGCCTGGTATAGAGGTTCTGGATGGCAGGAAGCTTGACCCCAGTGATGTACTGGGCCGTACGCAGTACCCTTTAAAGTGCCTTGCGGTCAGAGGCCAAGCAGTTGCCATACCAGGCAGTGATGCAACCTGTCAGGATGCTCTCGATGGTGCAGCTGTAGAACCTTTTGAGGATCTGAGGACCCATGCCAAATCTTTTCAGTCTTCTGAGGTGGAATAGGTTTTGTTGTGCCCTCTTCACGACTGTCTTGGTGGGCTAGGACCATGTTAGTTTGTTGGTGATTCTGGAAATGATTGTGTTTATGGTGTGTGTTAACGCTCAAAAACCTATCTTTACTGTATGTAGGGTTTTCAGCCGTTACATTCACCCACATTTGGCTCCGTGTAAACTACAATTCCGACGCTGTGTTATAACATTTAGAAAACATCAATAATCACTGCTTTCTAAACGGTTTTCGAAACATACGCTGATATGCCCCTTATCTTTCATGTCAGCGAGAAAGAATCTTTCAAATAAAAAAATATACAATCACTGTAGCAGTTTTAAACAGATCTATACACTGTGTGCCTCCAGCTGAGGAACAACACTTCCTCCCCAGTTAGCTTACACACAGGTGTTTGGAGCACACTAGATAGCTGCCACCTGTGCTAATCAGCTATGTCTTCCAATAACATGGAGATATGGCCGTGTGGGAACACTAACCCGAACCCTACAAAAGGTGTGAAGTAATTGACCTTTTTTTAATCACTGATATGAAATATACGTTCCTTATGTTTCCAACAGTACCGCAAGCGATGAGTCTTAATGTTTAGAGCAACCGTCGAAAACTCCCCCGGTCAGAAGATACTATCGTCAATAGGCGCTAAGGTAGTTTGTGTCTATAAATAGGGTAGGTGTGTCCTGTGCATCCCTGTTACCTGTTACCTGTACTGATTGTAGACGCCTGGGCAGTAGAGCAGGGCGCTGAGCAGGTTCTGTTGGGGACACACGCTGCGCAGCACCAGACTGATTCCATACAGAGAGGTCAACAGAAAGAGGAGGAGTGTCGACAGGAAGCTGCAGTGATTGGCCTGGCCCACACAACTGTTTATCCTGCCACAGTGACGACATGACGGACACGACACACAATACACAGTACTGAGACCGTGCGGTTAAACCACACACACAAACACACAGTACAGCTCTGATTTGTCATTTGGATGAGAGCATCTGCTGCTCAACGACTACAATGTAAGATTTACTTAGAACCCATGATTACTCCAAACACACACGCACACACACACACACATCTGAACGAGTGATTGAATTATATATATATATATTTTGCACGATTGTGTGCATTACAGATCAGTGTGACTCAGAAACACAAGCCTATGGCTGATGACACAGAGGCAAGATAATGTCACTGATAATTGCTTAAACATTGCTTCTTAGGCCTGGCATGACACTGCTTAGACATGGCATGTGTACTAAAATACAGAGAAGGGCCTCTTTTCCAGACAGACAGAGGTGTTTTTAAGAGGACCCACCAGACACAGTGGTGGTCCAGCCTCAGGACACAGACACCACAGATCCTGCAGTGTCCCGCTCTGGGGGGCCGCACCACCCTGCACAGAGAGCACCACTTCCTGCTCCGCCCACTCTCCCTCTGCTCCACCCCTTGGCCCTGCTGCTCCGACCCACTCCCCCGATTGGCTAGCACTACTTCCTGCCCAACCCTGTTGAGGCTGGTGTGGGCGGGGTCTCTGTCCGGAGGTGAGCTGTGATAGGTTACCGTGCTGTGGACGTCGGCCGTGTGAGGCCGTACGTAGCCGGGCTCTCTCTTGGTGTGGATGAGTGAGGCCAGAGTGAGGGCCACCCCCAGGGTCACTGTACCCAGCTGGGTCAGCCCTACACCCCCCCTGGGGAAGACCTCGGTGAGGAAGAGGTAGTACATGTAGCCCAGGGAGAACAGGGCCAGGCTGAGGAAGAACAGAGTCCGGCCCTTCTTACGGTGGGTGACGTAGTAGTACCATAGAACCAGTACCGGTAGAGCAGTCAGAACCACCATGCCCAACAGGAAGTGAAGGGCTGCGATGTGTAGGAGGACAGGAAGTAGGAGCAGCGGGGGCAGCACCGATAGATCAACACGCCGGGCTCCGCCCCAGAACCAGGGAACACGGAGGCGGTCGCTCACCATGGTAACCAGACGGGACAGTGAATCTGCCTTCTGGGGCTCTTTCTTCAGCCATCTGAGGGAGAGAAGCAGACATTTACTGGATAAAGAATATTTAGCTAAGAGTGTTTAGGTAACAGGCCGTAGATGGGTAAGCCACTCCATCACCTGTCACAGGCATCGTCCAGATCCTCACAGTCACAGCAGCAGGCTGCCACATGGCTCCGCCCCCCCTGACGGTCCACAAACTCACAGCAGCACAGAGGCTCATCCGGCTCCAACACCTCATTGGCTCGCTTCTTCATGACAGACAGCCAGTCAGCCTGGAATGTTTTCAGTCTCCTGCAGAGATGAAGGGTGAGCAAGAGTGGGTTAGTGTGTGCATGTGTCCTATTCTCATGGGGATGCAGATAGATGGAGGTAAATGTGTGGCGGGGAGTTGTGGTTAACAGTCCTTTATAACAATAACCCAGCCCACCAATACCTCCTCAGTCACAGGAAGCAAGGTCGATGCCTCCCCAGGGTACAGATACATTACACTATTTATTTTTGCTCAGTGCAAACCACCCCTTCTGCAGTGGGAGATGTCTTGCAATTGAGGGAGGCTATGAAGAGGATGAGAAGGGAGATTCATTGTTAGCTTTAAATGGTATTGGCTGTAATTGGATACCCGAACCAACTGATTTGAGCGGGAGAGGCTAGTTTCTTGTGGGTCTCCAATGCGCCCTTGCGCAGGGGACATTGCTACCAATTTGGGCTCGACCGCGTGGCGACAAATTGGGCTGTCTGCCAGCTACTCTGTGAAGGCAACTGCTGAATAGCCTATCAACCACATATGTTGTGGCATTCGCAGGCCACTGGAATTGCCATGTAGTAAAGGCCTTTCCCTCCTCAAAATGATACCAATTTCCTAGAAAATGAAGCCCACAGGTTTAATTCTGGGTTAGCCTATACAGAGAATAGTGAATACATTTAGCCTTTATGTTTTTGCTACCACCAATCTAATATAGATTGTAGTAGCCTCATGGCACGGTTGGTATCCAGTCATGATTACTACAAGTTTCAATAGCTGGCTAGACTAACTACCAATCTAAAAATGATTTGCTGACATGGCTAATTGAGTGACTATCAGTGCCTGACATAAGAAGAGAAGAACTGCTGCTGCATTTCGAAATGGCACCTGGTGTATTATACTATTCATCCCCTCAAAAAATACGCATTAGTATGTTGAGACACAAACTGAGTTCCTAAAAAAAAATGGGACCGGTAGCTGCCCCGAGTAACAGACAATTAGACAATCTGCTTAAACCTCTGGATACAATGTCACCGTCTGGAAAGTTGATACCAAGTAGCCAGCCCATCGTTGCGTAAAGGATAGCGGGCTATCATTTGACTCTACTTAACCCCCTCACGAATAGAACAGACATGTCACGTGTAATAGAAAATAACTGCTATTCATGTAGTTTTATGAAAAGTCATATGGCCTACTTCCTTTTGACCTACTTCCTTAAAAACTGTAGGCTAGGGTACATTAGGAACTGCCTACTGAACTGGGGAGGAAATGAGACTGGCCCCAGGACAACGTTGCTCACAACCGCACATTCCTAAAAATGCAAACTGAATGTAGCTATGCAAATCACGTAGCCTACCTGCCCGACTGTCCTGTTGCAAGTTTAGTCTATTAATGATGTTAATCCAACAAGGTATGTAGGCTGTTTCGTCTCCTTTCTGATGTTTTAGTCATTCCAATCCCAGACCGCACGCTATAGAGGCTACAGGTGGAAAGCGCTGGAACCCTATAGTCACTCCATTCAACTTTTCAACAGATAGTATTTTCCAATGGTATGTATGAATGAAGAGCAGACAGAGGTCCACATATAGCCTACACCTCCTCTGTCGCTGAGGTTGTCTGGTCAGTAGGCGGCAACACGACTGCCTGTGCTGTGGAGAGTGGCGGAGTCCGTTTCTCCTTCATACTTCTGACGTCAATAGAGGGGGTAGGTAACCCTTTATTTCCCTCAGATTAATTTTTACCAATCTGAATCAAGACAAGGGTACTGTTTATCAACAATAGCATGTTCATTGAAATAAGCAAACATTGAGCTTATTTTAACTGTTCAACCCATAGACATATTTTCGTACGAAAATGTATGCACACACTACAGTAAGTAGCTCTGGATAAGAGCGTCTGCTAAATGACAAAAGTGTAACATGTTATGGGGAAGGCTATTTTGGGTCCCAAACCAAGTTCTTTCAGCAAAGGTCAAAGATCATTTGTTGGCAAAGTATAGCCTATCAACTGGAGAGCTACGGCTCCTTTCTGTGACATTGAGGTGTTGAGCTATGGTGGATTTTTTTATGATCTGGAAAGAAGCCAATTGGATCAGATCAAAAGTATTTACATCCCCAGTATGTTTATTCTCTGTTGTCTCTTCTGACAGAGTATATTTAAACAGCCTCAGCAATGATGCCAACACGTTTTTAAAGGCAGCGGGTGGTTTTACACAAGGACTTTCCTCAACTACTGTAACTAAATATACTGCATCTTAGTTACAAGTCTAATAGTTTTACTACAACCAGGCATTTATGCTGATAGAGTGAAGTAACCTCAAACTCACACAGTAGGTTAAAAGATGGTTTATGTTGACTGTAGAGTGCTTTTAGCCTGGCCATGATCATAACATGCCCCTTATCTTACAATACAAGACCAACAGGTGTCTGGAAAGTGTTTCTTTATTCAAAGCAACAATACATTACATCTTTGTCTAACAACTGTACAAAATAGCCAACAAATAGAAAACAAATTATACAAATGTGTGTGTGTAAACTATTCACATCCAATGGTTCACATTGATTCCATGTAACAACGGTAGGAAGATTCCTGTGCTTTTATTTAAAAAATAAGGATGGGTGTTACATACAGTCTGAAGCTGTTCCGCCACACACACAGAAATGAGTTGAATGTTAATTTTGTGCAGCATATACGTCATTTTAAATTGTAATTTACAATAATAACAATTCAAACCAAGTTAACAAGGCACTAGTGTGGATTCAACTCAGAAAGTCCAGACTAAACTTGTGGTCACATTCTTATAGTGGACGTACACAACAGCAGTGCAACGTTTTAGTGCTGTGGCTTCTTGAATGGGTGTGGCATGTGGATGGAATATTAATTACATAACAGCCACTAACCCTCTAGCCTAGCCTACATGGGACAGCTATCAAGATTAACAAAATGTAATCAGTATTATTCACATCGGGATGTTTTGGTTCTAACCAAATGCTCCTGAGAAAGTTCACCTGGGTCACGTTCAGTGGGGAGCAATGTTACAGATACAAATATATTATGTAGAACAAACTCATGTAGAATAAGGTTTCATGACAGGTCTATAAAAGGCATTTATATCTACAGCGTTCAGAACATTGCACCCTTCTGAACACAACCCTGATATTGAGGTCTGCTGTACATCTACAAACCAGCTGAAAAATCACAAACCATCCAAGGCGAACATTTCTTTTTTTTCTCAACTGCATACTTATTCACATTTTCACAATAGCAGAAACCCATGGGCATCCAAATAAATTAAAATTACTTTCTAAAAGCCTTCTAATTGAAAAAAAATATCTAAATGAATCTAAAAACCATAAAAAGTACACAAGGCACTGTGCAAAAAGTACAAATATTTGATGATTCCTTACATTGGCATTCATTTCTATCAAAACATTGGTTCTCATCTGCTGCACTCATCACACCATTGGCTCACATCTTCTGTGATTGGCTTGTCAATCAAAGGGGTACGCAGTACACAGTGAGGCATGCAGTAGAACTAACTTAATCACAATAAACCCAGCACCAACATTAAGGAAGAATAAAGAACTACCAAACTGAAAACAGAACCCCACATAAACCCCAATCCACCAGTCATCTCCCAGTGTTGCTGATGGTTGGGAACCATTTTCTTCCTCCACAGCGCAGTGCCGACAGTTGAACTTTAATAAGAATTTGTTCTTGACTGACTTGCCTAGTTAAATAAAAATTAAAACATCCATCTACCTGGTACCACACTATTAAAGGCCCTGGGACTTGAACCATTGTTGCTCTTAGTAACAAGTCTGTGCATGAGTCGTCCCTTTAGCAACACCCCTGGTTACGAGAGAGTCCTCAGAGGCGTGTCCCTGTAGCCTTTACAACCCCAGGCTTCAGAGGGCGTAGTGAGGTCACCAGGTGTGACGGTGTCACTGCAGAATAGTTGTTCTGTTGGTTACAAATTTCTGCTGAAGCAGCGACAGAGAACTGCGGAGCTATGGGGAAAAGAGGAGAGGGAAAAAATTGTCTGTACAGACACAAACACCTGCCGGAGGGATTCGGGAGCCTGTAACACAAACATAGCTGGTCGTTTGACTGACCTGCTCCAATAGCTTGATAGAGTCCTGCAGCACTGTTTTCAGCAGCAAAGTCTCCTCTCTGGTCCTGTATGTTGGGGCCGGTTCGGGAAAGAAGTCAGCTGCAAAACTGAGGAGACAGACAGTCAGCATGACGAGAGAGAGAGAATTCCACAACAACCCGATCCTGTCAGATCAGTGATTACTCCAAGAAATGGTGAAAGAAAGTTTTTCGTGACTTGGATGCATGCTAAGGGGACGTGGCTCACCTGCAAACCGATACATTGTATTTATTTTCTAATTGATTATAATTGTTAGGGTTAGGTGTTTGGTTAAGTTTAGGTTATAGATTGTCTGGCGTTTCCTACTAGCACTGACTTTGCTGATAGCTTCTTTATTGAGGACAAATGTACTGACTATGACATGTGGTTGGCTCACCTAGCTATCTTAAGATGAATACACTAAGTCGCTCTGGATAAGAGTGTCTGCTAAATGACTAAAATATCAAATGTAATGTGAAAAGTGCAGGCCTTCACCCGGTGTGCAGCAGCCTACCTGCTCTCGGTCCTCTCCCGGAGGTGGTGCTTGGTGCTCAGGTACATGCGGTTGGCCACATCCTCCATGGCCCACAGCTTAAAGAACAGCCCCAGGTTCAGTACTGTTAGGATCAGCAGACTGGGAACACACAGCCAGAGAAAGAGGCTGTGAGGTTTCTGATTACCTGGCTAAGATCAACACACACCTGGCTAATATACTGCACCGAAGTACTGTTTGAGCTCATGAAGCAGAATGTACTCATAGCAAGTGGTACCGGAGCGCCAAGTCTAGGTCCAAGAGGCTTCTAAACAGCTTCAACCTCCAAGCCATAAGACTCCTGAACATATAATCAAAAGGCTACCCAGACTATTTGCATTGCCCCCCCCCCCCCTCTCTTTTACACTGCTGCTACTCTTGTTATTATCTATGCATAGTCACTTTACTATGCATAACTCTACCTACATGTATATATTACTAGTGATGCACCGATATTACATTTTTGGCCGATACCGATATCCAATATGTTCCTTGCCAAAAAAAAAAAGATACAGATATTTACAATTTTAGCAGCCTTTTAAGCATTCTAGTACAATTAAATAGTTACACACACACACAGATGCAGCGGTCTAAGGCACTACATCTCAGTGCAAGAGGCGTCACTACAGTCCCTGGTTCGAAGCCAGTTTTACGTGAATAACATTTGATTTGAAGAATAACATTTGATTTGAAGAAAGTACACAAACAATAGAAAAGGTTCATGATGATTTACAACTATACCGTTTGAGTGTTGACTGGTGGTATCGACTTACATGATGCTCATCCCAGCTATGATGGTAGAGATGTTCCATCGAGGTGGACCCTTCATATCTATGGGATCTGACAACCGGGAGAGAGCGGAACAGCTTGAAGGGAAGACATATGACGGTGTGTCTATTGTAAGTCATTTGACTGATTGAGTGTTTGTGCAATTCACTCATATAGTACATGTAATGTTATCCATGTGTCAGAAGACGGTTGTTAAATAAACAGAACATGCATGTACCCGTCTTGCCCTCTCTGTGAGGGTCTAGGTCAGGCTCGTATTGCTTGCTGGGCTTCAGGTGGTCCTGTAGTGTCCGACTGAACGTCCTCCTCCGCCAATGATGCAACCCGCCAATCATCTTACCGGGGTCTCCGCATCCCTGGTTCAGCTCCGCCTCCTCTTCCATCAGCTCAGATTCTGTGATGACATAGGGTCAAAGGAAAAGTTGGGTCAAATGGCTTGGAAGACAGGGGTCAATAGATGACTAGAAGTGGTAGGGGTGATGTAGAGAGGACTGCCGTGCAGACAGTAGGGAGTTTGGGTGATAATCGACATCTCATGAGGAGAGTTGGACTGTCAGTGTGAGTGCAGGGCTCTGATTCAGATCTAATCTAACGAGACTGGAGAGGGTGAGTAAGAGAAGAGCAGATGAAGGGTAGGGAGATTGGTCGTTATACAATATAGGAGAGAGAGAGCTGGACAGAAACCAGTGAAGCACCAACATACAAAGAGAGCATGGGCCTAATCCAACACTCACAGGCAGAGAGACTAATTGGAGATTGAGAAGTGGGGAGGCAAGAAGACAGGCTCTCAGAGGAAGATACACTCAGAGATCAGCCAAACAAGGAGGAGAGAATTGAAGAACTACAGCGAAAGAGGGGACAAGACAAGATATTGTAAAAGATGGAGTGGAAAGAGAGAAGAGTGAAGAGATCGTCAGGGCTGCAGCAGCCTACTGCCCACCCAGGTGTCTGAAGTAGTCCTCCAGGCCACTCCAGGAGTTCTTGGTAATGAAGGACTTGACCAGCCCCCACGGCTGCTTCTTATACTTCACATCAGTGTACACCCTAAACACACAACACCAGCACATCAACTCTACAGTTGTAATTGAATAGTAATCAAATGATCTATATTCACATTCTGTAATGGGTAATTAGTAACCACAAACTCTGAAGTACCAAACATTTAGTATTTATTAAAATAAGTCTGTCAACTGCTGGACACAGCAAATAAGTACTATGAAGTCACAGACCTGGGATATGAGAATAGGAGGCTTTATGCCACTAGAGGAATGACTCCAACAAAGCTGGAAAATGTCCTGGAGGGCTGTACAGACAGCACTGCTGATTTTCACTCTGACCAAAACCTACCAGGGAGAAGGGAACCAACAATACACCGGCCCGCAACAGTTGGAAGTGAATTGACCTTTCCTAGGGGTTACTGATTAGACTTTGACACACAAAAACCATGTAAGAGGCACATCGCACTGAACAAAGAGACCGTGAGCGCAGTGAGAAGCTCAACCGCAATACCCTGAAAGTCTTTACCCTAAAGTAAACTGAGCAGATAACAATGTCGAAAGGCTGTGATGTCTCTGCTGCTCACCTGAGTCGACATTTGCGTTTGGAATGGCGGATGATACAGTAGCGGTTCTGAGTGTAGAAGTAGTCGTGGTACGGGACGTCGTGTGTGTAGACCTCCGAGTCGACGAGATAGTACTGACCTTCCCTGAACTCCTTGTACAGGATCTGACAGGACAACAGAGGAGTTACACACACTCTGGAGAAAATACATTCCACACACCTGCACACACACACACACACACACTACTAAAAACCCGCCACGCGCAGTGCAGACCTGGGCTCACCTGGTTCTCCGTGGCGGTGGAGAACTTGCCCACCAGAGGGTTGGTGATGGTGATGGTGTAGTTGAGACTCCTCTTCATGGAGCCAGACGCGTCACTCTGCCACCGTGTAAGGATGGCATCTGACGACAATCACACGTGTTAACACATCTACTACTTTATTTGGTACCACATTAGAACAACGCTCGGATAGTCACATTTAAAAATAGCTTGTGAGGACAAGTCCGTCTTAATCAGAGGAGAGTGTGGCTTATAACAGGATGGATGGGGAGATGACTCACTGGTGATCTTCCTGGCGTTCATGAATCTTCGAATGAAGTGAGATTCGGTAAAGAGCAGTTCAAACATCTTTTCTGCACTGATGTTGAAGACCGTGTTCACATAGAGCCTGCCATGCTGCTGGGAGACACTCCCCCTCTCCTCTACAGGAGAGGCAGGGAGAAAGATGGGGGAGGGGTCAGCATGATCTCAGAGGGATGCCTCTACAAACACATTTAACAGGTCACTAGCATAAAACAAAACAAACAATCACTTTAAAGTAGCATGCATTTAACAAACACATTTGGGGGTCAATAGTACTACCACGCACATGCCTGTTGGGTAGAACCAATGAACACACAGTGGGGGTTAATTCTCACCCTCCTCTGCACTCTCCTCTGCGCTCTGTTCAGAGAAGCGGTCCATGTTAGAGTTGAGGTCCAGAGAGAGCTCAGAGCGCTTGGAGACTCGCTCTGGGGCAGAGCGGTCCAGGGACGGGTCAGGAGTGCACCGAGACGAGGTGCTGCAAGCATCATCCTGTAGGACACACAATGGCAATGTCACTCTTCCCTGACTATGGAAGCCTTGCTATAAATGCCATCAATCTGACTGGTCATTCACTTGCAATACTCATTAGACAATGAAGAGAATATGTGGAGACATGACTCTAAGGTGAATACTTGATATCATCCAAGCCTTGTGTGAGAATTTGTATTTAAACTTTATTTTGACAGGGAGTCAATGCTGAGACAGAGGTCTATTTTCCAGATGAGGCCTGTATAGCACCACAATACTACATGAAAATACAATTAATCACATTAAGCTACACATTTATATTATACACAACAAGCAAAACACAATCACATTCTTCAGTATAAAGATCCTTTAACAACCTTCTGAAACACCCCAGAGGCACCAATTTCTCCAATTTTAAACTGTATTGTAGATCATTCCACACGTAAGGTGCAAGGAAATTATAGGCTGATTTACCTAATTCTCTAGACACCAAAGGAGTCTCCAGAGTTAACCAACACTGTGAACGGGCTTGATAACTTGTCATTTTAAGTCTTAACAGTGATGTTAGATAAATCTGAAGTTTGTGGAGCAGGGCTTTGTCAACAAAAAGAGTAATGATGTGATCTATGTGACTTCAAAGAGGTGTCGTACCGTGTTTCCTGAGTTGATGGAGCTCTGTCCGAGGGGTGAGGGTAGGTCCTCTCCCTGGGGCGCAGTGGGCTCACAGGAGCCCTGATCCCCCGGCTGGAGGCGCAGAGTAGACGGCCTCCCAGAGTCCTCTCCACCAGGCCTCACGGTCATGCTGCCACGGACCAGGTGGGTAAACAGGTTGAAGAAATGTGTCAGTTAGAGAGATGTAGGTGAGTGCATGATGTTCTTTGTGCAGTCCGAGAGAGAGAGATCCAGGTGTGTGTGAGTGGTCATCCTCACCTGGTGTGTTTCTGCGTGGTTGATTCTGCTGATGTCTGTAGACTTTCTCTCTCTATAATCCTCAGGCCCAGGTCATTGCCATAGTGCTGCTTGACCATCTGCCGCAGCGCCAAACTACTCAGTGGCTAGGAGAGAAGAAGAGGAGCTTGGTACACAGCAAACAGTGGCACTTGAAAATATTTCTTTTATTATGGAAAAGCAACAACTTTCCTGGTAGTGTCACCACCAATCAGCTTTTTGTAGGTGCGAAAGCTCAATCAAAATAAAAATTATAAGGATGAATTCCTCTGTCTGGCTTCCTGTAACATGATAACTATCTTCCACCTGTGCATGAATCTCACACCGCCTCCAGTGTCTTAGTTTCAATTAAACAAAACAGCCCTAACCTGCTCCTTACTCAACCACACTGATGTCCGGAGATTAAAAAAACAAACAATACATGTAGTGTGGATTACATTTAGCGCCACCTTTGATTGGAATGAAATTATGACCAGACAATGTTTTATAAAGAACAGACAAAAAAATATGTCTGGTACCTTGCTCATAGTGAAATTGCACACTGTAGCTATTGACTAATAGCTACAAAACATAATGTTTATGGACACCATGATGCACCATGATGATCCCCCCCCCCACAAAAAAAGAAAACAGCAAGTTATTTAAAAATATATATATACGTGATTGGGGGAAAGGGGTGAGTAATAAGGAAATGTAAATTACTTTAAAAATCATTTGAGAGATTGTTCAATCGTTGATCACTTACGAGTCAAAAGAAAACAATTTAATAGTATTTCCCATGCAACAGACTCTAGTCAAGAAAGCGGCCATATGGAACCACGGTTTCTTTAGCCTAATTCCAAACTCTGCACAGCTAATCATAATTTCGATCAAAATCTGTCACTTGCTGCCAATCAAGTAATTAAAGGCCATTTTAAAGTTGTTTTACTTACTTTGTAGCTATTTCGCTCTTTCCCAACAGTTGTTACGTATACCTGCCTGGTAGCTGGACTGAACTATAACCTGTGCGCCGTCACAAAGCAATCAGGAAGTTAGGCGCTTTGCCCAACAATAGGAACAAGAGTGCTCCGCCCATTTATAGAAAGATAGATAGCTTCGATAAAAGCTCTATTAGATGCCAAGCTCGTGAACGTTCAGTGGCAACGGAAATTAGATCTGTTGCCCTGAAGAATGGCGAGGTAACGAAACGACAGGGCTTTCTCGGGGGCAGGGTGTGTCTTATGCAAATTAGCCTTCCTAGCCACACCTTTGAGGGGTCATTGAACCTTACCTTCATTCGCTAACTCCCGAGCCACACCAGTGTTATTGTGGGGTTGATTTGACAGCTTCATTCCCTTGGTCCACAGTCTTCCATATTGCACTAGTTGCCCCTATAAAATTGCATTCATTCTAGGTCCCAATATGATTTACTTTTATCTCAACTTTGCTATCAAAAGAGCTAGTATGTTATAAGAAACAAAACATTATGAATATTCAGCCTGCCACTTCCCGTCATATACAACATAAGAACTGAATGCCATGGGAACCTCATTTAGGGACATGGGGCCAGTCTGGGGGGCATGGTGTTTACCCAGGACTGATTATATAAGAACAGCCAGCCAGGGTAAAGTCACAGAAGCCTTGCATACTACATAAAAATCTGGATAGGTTGCATGAAATGACAGACTAGAGCTATGATAACCAGGTAGTATCAATGGTGATGGTTATCTAGTAGTTGGCGTCCATGCAACTGGATCAAAGGGAGAATCTCAATTGCATACTCCTCAGGTCCTCCCTCCACACCTTCTCAACACCCATTGGAGGAGAAGGTCAGTGGGTTTGGGACCTCTGGCTTTTCCATCCAATGGGTTTTGAGAAGGAGGCGAGGAGAGGGGACACAAGGAGTATACAATAAAGATTCTCCCAGAGCCATTCGATGAGATATTCTCATTTGGGCAAAATACCGTCCTTTCCTCGACTCCTCCGTCCTCTCTCCTCCGTGACCCGGAAACCGATAAGTGGTCGAGGAGAGTGTCAATTAGTTAGTAGGCGAATGGAGGAAGCACAGGAGTATTCTACCGGAGTCCTTTGCGGAAGAGTTTAGAGATCCGCCACAACCCCTTTGAATCAGCGGTTTACTCGGAGGAGAAAAGCATGCACATATTTAAAAACAATATGCTACTTATCTTTTTATCTATAAAATATCACAACTAGGCCTCTCGAGTGGCGCAGTGGTCTAAGGCCCTGCACCGCAGTGCTTGCTGTGCCACTATAGATTCTGGGTTCGAGCCCAGGCTCTGTTGCAGCCGGCCGCGACGGGAGACTCATGGGGTGGCGCACAATTGGCCCAGCGTCGTCCAGGTTAGGGGAGGGTTTGGCCGAGGGGAGGGTTTGTCTCATTGCGCACTAGCGACACCTGTGGCGGGCCGGGCACAGTGCATGCTGACAAGGTCGCCAGGTGTACGGTGTTTCCGCCGACACATTGGTGAGGCTGGCTTCCGGGTTGGATGGGCATTGTGTCAAGAAGCAGTGCGGCTTGGTTGGGTTGTGTTGTGTTTCGGAGGACGCATGGCTCTCGATCTTCGCCTCTCCCGAGTCCGTACGGGAGTAGCAGCAATGAGACAAGACTGTAACTACCAATTGGATACCATGAAATTGGGGAGAAAAAAGGGGTGAAAAATTAAAAATATATAAAAAGTCGCAACTAGCTACATGTCTTTTTACTACCCTACACATTTCATTAGGTACTCCACCCCTGCAAATGTCATTTCATACAAGTTTCCACATTTCCTCTCCTTTGACCTTTTTCAAAAGGAGGGGAGGACAGAGGAGTAGAGTAAACCAATTGAGAATCTCCCCCGTTTAGCTTATTTAGCTATTGTCCTATTATTTCCTTATTAGCAAGAGTAGGATTGAGTGAGGGGAAGACGATCCTAGATCTGTGCTTAGCGTAACTCCTACTGTTCATATAAATATCCTTGTCATAGAAATGCCCTTCTTTAATCCCAGCCCCCATCCCCGCAGGAGGCCTTTTGTCTTTTGCTAGGCCAACATTGTAAATAAGAACTTGTTCTTAACTGAAATAAAGGTTAAATAAAAAATGTAAATATAAAAACATTGTGGACTTTATGGGTAATAGGGTGGCATTTGGGATGCACACCCAGTGAGTGAAGTGAGGTTATGAAGTCGCTGAACTGTGCCTCACCTTGTCCATCAGTGTGTTCTGCCACATCCGGAACACTCCCTGGTAACTCTTCTCTCTGGCTGAGAAGGAAGTGAAGAACAACTGTAGGGAAGAGAGCGACAGAAGCGTGTTAATATTATTGCAGTGATAACCATCCATTGGTTTGCATTTAGGACAGACAGAAGGGATGAGTAACATGTTATTTTGTCAGTGCTGCAGCTGTAGGCCTACTCCTGAGGGGTTAAACCATGAAAAGCACAGTCTCTTAGCTCTGGTCCAGGGCGTTAGTGCAACTGTCCAGGGATATTAAACAGAACCCAGGTGGTGTTTGAGTGACTATACTGTACCTTCTCTGAGTCTGTGCAGATCTGTATGGCGTTGGGGATCAGCCGTGCTGTCTTCTCTCTGTACATGGCCTTGATGTCCCTCAGAGTCAAGGCTATCTACGATGATATAGCACAGTGATGACCTCCAGAGTCAAGGCTATCTACGATAATATAGCACAGTGATGACCTCCAGAGTCAAGGCTATCTATGATAATATAGCACAGTGATGACCTCCAGAGTCAAGGCTATCTACGACAATATAGCACAGTGATGACCTCCAGAGTCAAGGCTATCTACGACAATATAGCACAGTGATGACCTCCAGAGTCAAGGCTATCTACGACAATATTGCAAAGTGATGACCTCCAGAGTCAAGGCTATCTACGACAATATAGCACAGTGATGACCTCCAGAGTCAAGGCTATCTACGACAATATAGCACAGTGATGACTTCCAGAGTCAAGGCTGTCTATGACCAGAGCCATATATTAAGAGAGTTCTGCCAACTTTTTGAACAGCTGCCATGTTGGCACCTTTATTCTCTACATGTTTGTGATGTAACAATACGAGAGCGCCTCTGACAGTTCCCTATGAAATGACCCACTGTAAACAAGCTAAACAGAGCAGGGAATTTAACAGACATTTTTATTGATTAGTTTTGGGGATAATGTGTATCCACGTCAACAAATTGCACATCTGCTTTCACTGTGAAAACTATCAGCAGTAAACAGCACAAAGCAGAAACGTTAATTATCACTTAGCAATGGCTATTGAGGAGAAGGTGGCGCTCCATGAATGTTCAGAGAGAACCCGCATTGGCCCATCACTCTAAATACAGTATATCACCGTATAAAACCAGATAACACAGACCACATTTAATCTGACCAGAATAACGCAATACATACACACATTTACAGCATATCACGATCTGATTAATTAATCCCCAAGACAGAAAACTCCTATTCTCCATCCCTCCCCCATGTGTGAGCTCACCTTTGTCCCCCGAAACACATTGCTATAGAAACAGAGCCAGTTCTCTGACAGGTAGAGGCGTCCCTGCAGTAGGATGTCTCTCTGGAGGGCACAGGTATAGTCTGGGGAAAGACACGCACCTTGACACAGGTAAGTATAGTACAGGTGTGCTGGTATATGCAGGTGAGAGAGGTGCCAATCTTTTGTTTTTAAGAGATGATAATAATAATAATAAATTATTATTACTATAAATATTACTAGGGTCCATTTGTGGATGGGGCCTCTCTCTCCCCATTTCTCTCGCACACCCACACAAACACGTAACTCACCCATGATGAGTCTCTCTGACTCAGGCAGTTCTCTGAACAGCTTCTTGAACTCCTCAACTCTCTGTTTGTAGGTGGGGGCAGGCAGGGCTTGGGGGGCGGCCAGACACTGGCCCTGAGGGTCGGACATCTGATTGACGGGCCACAGAGGTAACATTATAATAACAAAGCTCATTTCAATAGTAATTTCTATAGTACAGAGGTCATGCTGGCTAAAACTGCTGCATTCAGTTTGTTTTTTTCATTCAGTACCAGTCAAAGTGTTTGTTAGGTGTTAAGCCTGTGTTAAAAACAAGGTGATTGTCACTGTTGAACTGTGTTTGGGAAATAAAGATAGACATGGTTTTAAAAAGGTAGTGGTAATATTTCATCCAATATGGGGTAAGTTGTGTTCAAGCTACAGTACCAGTCAAAAGTTAGGACACACCTACTCATTCAAGGGTTTATCTTTATTTTTACAATTTTCTACATTGTAGAATAATAGTGAAGATATCAAAACTATGAAATAATACATATGGAATATTGTAGTAAGCAAAAAAACTGTTAAATCAAAATATATTTTAGATTCTTCAATGTCCACCCTTTGCCTTGATGACAGCTTTGTAGACTCTTGGCATTCTCTCAACCAGCTTCACCTGGAATGCTGTGGTTGAATCTGTCTTTGAAATGCACTTTCTCGACTGAGGGGCATTACAGGTAATTGTATGTTTGGGCTACAGAGACAAGGTAGTCATTCAGAAATCATGTTAAACACAGTCTATGCAACTTATTATTTGACTTGTTAAGCATATTAGTACTCCTGAACTTATTTAGGCTTGCCATAAAAGGGGTGGAATACTTATTGACTCAAGACATTTCAGATTTTTGTTTTTTATTAATTTGTAAAATAATAATAATAATAATAATTAAATACCACTTTGACATGATGGGGTATTGTGTGCAGGCCAATGACACACAATCTCAATTTAATCCATTTTAAATTCAGGCTGTAACACAACAATGTGGAAAAGTCAAGGGGTTTGAATACTTTCTGAAAGCAGATTGAGTGGACAAAACATCAGAAACACCTTCCTAATATTGAGTTGCACCCCCTTTTGCTCTCAGAACAGTCTCAATTCATCAGGGCATGGACTACAAGGTGCCAAATGTGTTCCAACGGGATGCTGGCCCATGTTGACTCCAATACTTCCCACAGCTGTGTCAAGTTGGCTGGATGTCCTTTGGGTGGTAGGCCATTCTTGATACACTTGGGAAACTGTTGAGCGTGGAAAAACCCAGCAGCGTTGCAGTTCTTGACACACTCAAACCGGTGTGCCTGGCACCTACTACCATGCCCCGATCAAAGACACTTAAATATTTTGTCTTGCCAATTCACCATCTAAATGGCACACATACACAATCCATGTCTCGAGTATTGAAAATCCTTATTTAACCTATCTCCCCTTCATCTACACTGATTGAAAAGGATTTTAAAAATTACATCAATAAGTGATCATAGACTGACCAGGTGAAATCTATGTCATGGAAAGAGTTCCTAATGTTTTGTACACTCAGTGTGTATATACATATTTATATATTAAAGTGACAGTTGGTCAATACGCTCTCACTATTCAGTAAATGGAGAGAAGACCAGGAACTGAACATTAATGTAGCTGAAAAACAGTATCGGCTCATGAGCTTTGTATACTGTCACTAGTGCATCACAACAAAAGCTAAATGTGATGAAGTGATGTCAACACAATAGATGGCAGAATGTAATGTAATGGAACGTCTTCTCCACTAGAGGGCAGGAACCGTTATTGTCCACACTGTGGAAATGTCTTTGGCGTCACCACATAAAAACAGACATTATACAACATCAGGAGAAAATCATCCTCAATCTTTAAATAAAACTATACAACGTACAAAAGTGCTACAGTGCAAGTGCAGTTTGAAGTTAGTAGTCATTACATCATTGGTCTAAAAACCATAGCATCAATAATTCCTAACTAAAGATACATCGTCATCATGCAGTGTTTATGTTTGTATGGGTGGGCAAGTAAGCAGACTTTATGACGTGTTATACAATGTCCAGGGGTAAGTGCATGATAGTCACGGACAGGTAAACTGAAGGGCTCTGTATCTTACCTCATGTTCCTCAGAGCTCCACCTGTACTCCCCCATGGAGGCGGTCTCGTCTGTGACGTCACTGCCAACCCCTGACCGGGAAACCTGGTCCATCAGACCCACTGTTCCGCTGACTGGATAGAAGAGATATGTTATAATGTTACCTGGTAGCTTTAGAAGGTCAACTCCAGCAGTCCCTATAGAATGACTACTGGACTGGACATCTTGCTGCTGTAAAGGGGTCTGTTTATGGCTGGTCTCTCCTGAAGAAGGTTACACTTTGCAGACCATGCTAAGAAGTATGAGGATGGAAATGACATCTTATGCGGGTCCATCTTCTAACCCATATAATTCCATTTGAACACAACTTGTTATGCTTTGCAATGTTAATGACAATGGATTAGTGATCTACTATTGAATTAAAGTACGTTAGCTCAAAGTGCACTGCAGTCAATGAATAGCATTCTCACATAGATGTTCCTTTGTCCAGGTGTGAAAGGGCAGTGTGGAGTGCAAGAGATTGCATCATCAGTTTACCTGTTGGGGCGGTATGCAAATTGGAGTGGGTCTAGGGTTTCTGGGATAATGGTGGTGTGAGTCATGACCAGCCTTTCAAAGCACTTCATGGCTATGGATGTGAGTGCTACGGGTTGGTAGTCTTTAAGGCAGGTTACCTTAGTGTTCTTGGGCACAGGGACTATGGTGGTCTGCTTGAAACATGTTGGTATTACAGACTCTGACAGGGAGAGGTTGAAAATGTCAGTGAAGACACTTGCTAGTTGGTTAGCACATGCTTGGAGTACACGTCCTGGTAATCCGTCTGGCCCTGCGGCCTTGTGAATGTTGACCTATTTAAAAGGTCTTACTCACATCGGCTGCGGAGAGTGTGATCACACAGTCATCCGGAACAGCTGATGCTCTCATCCATGTTTCAGTGTTACTTGCCTCGGAGCGAGCATAGAAGTTACTTAGATCGTTTGGTAGACTCATGTCACTGGGCAGCTCTCGGCTGTGCTTCCCTTTGTAGTCTGTAATAGCTTGCAAGCCCTCCCACATCCAACGAGCTTCGGAGCTGGTGTAGTACGATTTGATCTTGGTCCTGTATTGACACTTTGCCTTGTTTGATGGTTCGTTGGAGGGCAAGGCCGGATTTCATATAAGCTTCCGGGTTAGAGTCCCGCTCCTTGAAAGCAGCAGCTCTACCCTTTAGCTCAGTGCGAATGTTGCCTGTAATCCATGGCTTCTGGCTTCCATTCAATTTTACTAATCCATATTTTAAATTGACATAATATGGGCATAGTATACCCCAATGGTCATCACACTGGATAAATTACCTACTAAAAAAATGACTTATCAAGCTCACTTAGATCTTGCTGTGTGTGTACTGGATTTTCATGTTATGTCTGTAAACACATTTCTTTGACTTTAACATTCCCTGAACAGCACCACCTCGACAATTGACAAACAGTGCTATTGCAGCTTTTTTCGTTTGCCAATGCACACTCGTTCGGTTCGCCTAGCCAGCCGAACTGACGCATGCTGACGCCTTTAGGGTAACAGCAGCCTCACTCTACCCGTGATATCAAAGTACTGTAATGTTTGATAAGGCGAAAATGAAATAAACGATTTGGTATCATTTTCATAAAGGAATTCTGAATAAGTGTGCTTCAAACGTTTTGCTTTGAATTATTCACAGCTATCGTCTTCATCTGTGCATGAGAGTACATCCGACTCAGTTTACCCAAAAGAAAATACGCGATACAGTCGTGTTTTTTATTCCCGTCACAAATTCAGGCCGAAACTGAAGAGCGGATGGTTTGAACGCTCGCTCACTTGACCGCAGCAATTTACTGCACCTTAATCCCTTGAATGTTTTCGCATTCAGGTCCAACAAGTCCCATTCTGAGCAATTATACAATGGGCAAATAGGTAAAGTTTCGTTCAAATCTAAAAGGGTAGTGTCAAAAAGGGATTGAATTCAAATGGATTTATCCTGCGTCTTCATCATCCACCATTTCGGATCTCTTTGGGGATACTAAATTCGTGATAGGCAGGTAAAAGACGATGCACATTCATAACCTACCTGGAAACGACACAATATATTTATCTTCTGCACCGAGTTGTGAGTCTGGGATGAATGAAGGTTTGTGAAGTCGTGGATACCTGTAAACATGTCACCACCGGCTCCGTTTGACCGCTCTCAGATCTTATTAACGCAAAACTAAATCAGTAATGTGTACATCTAGGTTTACTAAAATAAATGGCAGTGGCGTCATATAGCCAATGTGCTACACATCCGTACACCTGGCAACAGGTATCACCTGACCCAGCCCATAAGATAAAATACCATGAAGGAGATCGTTGTGCTTTGTCTATTACCATTTGCGTACTGATGGCTGTCTAATGGTTCTAAAAATAGCCACCATTCTCTGTTCTGTTCCACCCTCACAGATCTTGTTCTGGAGGTGCTTTACCGAGTCACAGTTCTCTCTATTCCCATTTCAAGTAATGTTCATTGGCAGGTGTGGGCAATATATCAAGCTCGTATTTTTTTGGAGAATTATTTATTGTATCTGCCCACCCGAAGGCTGAGCCCTCAAGGAATGGGCCAAAATGCACCCAATTTATTGTGGGAAGCTTGTGGAAGGCTACCCGAAATGTTTGACCCAATTTAATGGCAATGCTACCAAATACAAATAGAGTATTTGGGAAATGTGATGAAATAAAAATAAATAAAAGCTGAAATAAATCATTCTCTACTATTATTATGTGGTGATCCTAACTGACCTAAGACATGGAATTTTTACTCTAACTAAATTCCAGGAATTGTGAAAAACTGAGTTTAAATGTACACTGCTCAACAAAAATAAAGGGAACACTAAAATAACACATCCTAGATCTGAATAAAAAAAAAAATCTTTACATAGTTGAATGTGCTGACAACAAAATCACACAAATTATCAATGGAAATCAAATGTATCAACCCATGGAGGTCTGGATTTGGAGTCACACTCAAAATTAAAGTGGAAAACCACACTACAGGCTGATCCAACTTTGATGTAATGTCCTTAAAACAAGTCAAAATGAGGCTCAGTAGTGTGTGTGGCCTCCACGTGCCTGTATGACCTCCCTACAATGCCTGGGCATGCTCCTGATGAGGTGGCGGATGGTCTCCTGAGGGATCTCCTCCCAGACTTGGACTAAAGCATCCGCCAACTCCTGGACAGTCTGTGGTGCAACGTGGCGTTGGTGGATGGAGCGAGACATGATGTCCCAGATGTGCTCAATTGAATTCAGGTCTGGGGAATGGGCGGGTCAGTCCATAGCATCAATGCCTTCCTCTTGAAGGAACTGCTGACACACTCCAGCCACATGAGGTCTAGCATTGTCTTGCATTAGGAGGAACCCAGGGCCAACCGCACCAGCATATGGTCTCACAAGGGGTCTGATGATCTCATTTCGGTACCTAATGGCAGTCAGGCTACCTCTGGCGAGCACATGGAGGGCTGTGCGGCCCCCCAAAGAAATGCCACCCCACACCATGACTGACCCACCGCCAAACCGGTCATGCTAGAGGATGTTGCAGGCAGCAGAACGGTCTCCACGGCGTCTCCAGACTCTGTCACGTGCTCAGTGTGAACCTGCTTTCATCTGTGAAGAGCACAGGGCGCCAGTGGCGATTTTGCCAATCTTGGTGTTCTCTGGCAAATGCCAAACGTCCTGCACGGTGTTGGGCTGTAAGCACAACCCCCACCTGTGGACGTCGGGCCCTCATACCACCCTCATGGAGTCCGTTTGAGCAGACACATGCACATTTGTGGCCTGCTGGAGGTCATTTTGCAGGGCTCTGGCATGCTCCTCCTGCTCCTCCTTGCACAAAGGCGGAGGTAGCGGTCCTGCTGCTGGGTTGTTGCCCTCCTACGGCCTCCTCCACGTCTCCTGATGTACTGGCCTGTCTCCTGGTAGCACCTCCATGCTCTGGACACTACGCTGACAGACACAGCAAACGTTCTTTCCACAGTTCGCATTGATGTGCCATCCTGGATGAGCTGCACTACCTGAGCCACTTGTGTGGGTTGTAGACTCCGTCTCATGCTACCACTAGAGTGAAAGCACCGCCAGCATTCAAGTGACCAAAACATCAGCCAGGAAGCATAGGAACTGAGAAGTGGTCTGTGGTTACCCCCTGCAGAACCACTCCTTTATTGGGGGTGTCTTGCTAATTGCCTATCATTTCCACCTGTTGTCTATTCCATTTGCACAACAGCATGTGAAATTTATTGTCAATCAGTGTTGCTTCCTAAGTGGACAGTTTGATTGACTTGGAGTTACATTGTGTTGTTTAAGTGTTCCCTTTATTTTTTTGAGCAGTGTATTTGGCTAAGGTGTATGTAAACTTCCGACTTCAACTGTATGTACATTATTTTTAGTGACTGAAATTTTGTAGTTGAGAGGAATGCACGTAGCAATACTAGTTTAACCAGCAGCACCAGACACATCCTTTACTGTCACTCTTACACTAACATACATGACTGCATCTGATCTCTGTGTTCACTACTACTATTGTTGGTACGGCACACACAAACTATCAACGTATCATACACTAGCAGCAATCTCTTGATTACACGTACAGAACATGCAGAGAAGACTGACATCTACTGAATCACACACAGTCACGACATTCACCATTTTGTTTTGTTGCTTTATTTCGTTTTACACATTTTATTCTTTGGGACTCAAACACTTATCCTATTTTTTATTTAACTAGGCAAGTCAGTTAAGAACAAATTCTTATTTACAATGACGGCCTACACCGGACAAACCCGGACGACGCTGCTGCCAATTGTGCACCGCCCAATGCAACACTTAATCACGACCGGTTGTGATACAGCCTGGATGAGCAGTGGAAAGGAGAGGACAAGAGAGCCCACCTCTTACACACGTACAAGACTACACCACGTAAATCACTATCATAAGAAAAACAACAAACAACCAGCCCAGGCGATGTCCACATCACACACCTGCAATAAATAGTCACTCTGCTTAAGTATTTCATGTTAATTTTCTGTACAGGTATTGAACTATAATTACATCAACTGACATCGTCAGGTGCACAGCTAGGGCCAGAGACCATGTGCAAAACAAATGGGGAGGGATGGGCAGTGCAGGGGTTAAGAGTGAGATTAAATGTCTCACACACACAAAGACATGTAAACATACACACAAAGGTAATGGGGCAGATCTTTGACCATGCTGGGGAAAAGACACGGAGGCAACATAATACAAGAACACAGTACATTTCCTTCTGTTTTTGCCCACACAGACACACATTGGGTAAACTGATGGCAGGTTTGGTGTAAACACAAGGAAATGGAATGTGAGGCTGCAGTGGAGGTCTCTGCAGAGAGGGGGGGGGGGGGGGGGGGGGGGGCAGACATGCACTGCCTCTGGGATGAGGGGTCAGGGGCTCAGTCCTCCAGGCTGCAGTGGAGGTATCTGCAGAGAGAGAGGGGGGGGGGGGACGACGACAGACATGCACTGCCCCTGGGATGAGGGGTCGGGGGCTCAGTCCTCCAGGCTGCGGAAGGAGTTCTGCATGTCCTCCAGCAGCTGGGCGTAGTCAGCCTTGATCTTGGTCTCTCCCTCCTTCACTGGGTCCTATAACAGACCAGAAACAGTAACACAGAGGCTGGGTTCTATAACAGACCAGAAACAGAGTAACACAGAGGCTGGGTTCTATAACAGACCAGAAACAGTAACACAGAGGCTGGGTTCTATAACAGACCAGAAACAGTAACACAGAGGCTGGGTTCTATAACAGACCAGAAACAGAGTAACACAGAGGCTGGGTTCTATAACAGACCAGAAACAGTAACACAGAGGCTGGGTTCTATAACAGACCAGAAACAGTAACACAGAGGCTGGGTTCTATAACAGACCAGAAACAGTAACACAGAGGCTGGGTTCTATAACAGACCAGAAACAGAGTAACACAGAGGCTGGGTTCTATAACAGACCAGAAACAGTAACACAGAGGCTGGGTTCTATAACAGACCAGAAACAGAGTAACACAGAGGCTGGGTTCTATAACAGACCAGAAACAGTAACACAGAGGCTGGGTTCTATAACAGACCAGAAACAGTAACACAGAGGCTGGGTTCTATAACAGACCAGAAACAGAGTAACACAGAGGCTGGGTTCTATAACAGACCAGAAACAGTAACACAGAGGCTGGGTTCTATAACAGACCAGAAACAGTAACACAGAGGCTGGGTTCTATAACAGACCAGAAACAGTAACACAGAGGCTGGGTTCTATAACAGACCAGAAACAGAGTAACACAGAGGCTGGGTTCTATAACAGACCAGAAACAGAGTAACACAGAGGCTGGGTTCTATAACAGACCAGAAACAGAGTAACACAGAGGCTGGGTTCTATAACAGACCAGAAACAGTAACACAGAGGCTGGGTTCTATAACAGACCAGAAACAGTAACACAGAGGCTGGGTTCTATAACAGACCAGAAACAGAGTAACACAGAGGCTGGGTTCTATAACAGACCAGAAACAGTAACACAGAGGCTGGGTTCTATAACAGACCAGAAACAGTAACACAGAGGCTGGGTTCTATAACAGACCAGAAACAGTAACACAGAGGCTGGGTTCTATAACAGACCAGAAACAGAGTAACACAGAGGCTGGGTTCTATAACAGACCAGAAACAGTAACACAGAGGCTGGGTTCTATAACAGACCAGAAACAGAGTAACACAGAGGCTGGGTTCTATAACAGACCAGAAACAGTAACACAGAGGCTGGGTTCTATAACAGACCAGAAACAGTAACACAGAGGCTGGGTTCTATAACAGACCAGAAACAGAGTAACACAGAGGCTGGGTTCTATAACAGACCAGAAACAGTAACACAGAGGCTGGGTTCTATAACAGACCAGAAACAGTAACACAGAGGCTGGGTTCTATAACAGACCAGAAACAGTAACACAGAGGCTGGGTTCTATAACAGACCAGAAACAGAGTAACACAGAGGCTGGGTTCTATAACAGACCAGAAACAGAGTAACACAGAGGCTGGGTTCTATAACAGACCAGAAACAGTAACACAGAGGCTGGGTTCTATAACAGACCAGAAACAGTAACACAGAGGCTGGGTTCTATAACAGACCAGAAACAGAGTAACACAGAGGCTGGGTTCTATAACAGACCAGAAACAGAGTAACACAGAGGCTGGGTTCTATAACAGACCAGAAACAGTAACACAGAGGCTGGGTTCTATAACAGACCAGAAACAGAGTAACACAGAGGCTGGGTTCTATAACAGACCAGAAACAGAGTAACACAGAGGCTGGGTTCTATAACAGACCAGAAACAGAGTAACACAGAGGCTGGGTTCTATAACAGACCAGAAACAGTAACACATAGGCTGGGTTCTATAACAGACCAGAAACAGAGTAACACAGAGGCTGGGTTCTATAACAGACCAGAAACAGAGTAACACAGAGGCTGGGTTCTATAACAGACCAGAAACAGAGTAACACAGAGGCTGGGTTCTATAACAGACCAGAAACAGTAACACAGAGGCTGGGTTCTATAACAGACCAGAAACAGTAACACAGAGGCTGGGTTCTATAACAGACCAGAAACAGTAACACAGAGGCTGGGTTCTATAACAGACCAGAAACAGTAACACAGAGGCTGGGTTCTATAACAGACCAGAAACAGTAACACAGAGGCTGGGTTCTATAACAGACCAGAAACAGTAACACAGAGGCTGGGTTCTATAACAGACCAGAAACAGTAACACAGAGGCTGGGTTCTATAACAGACCAGAAACAGTAACACAGAGGCTGGGTTCTATAACAGACCAGAAACAGTAACACAGAGGCTGGGTTCTATAACAGACCAGAAACAGTAACACAGAGGCTGGGTTCTATAACAGACCAGAAACAGTAACACAGAGGCTGGGTTCTATAACAGACCAGAAACAGAGTAACACAGAGGCTGGGTTCTATAACAGACCAGAAACAGTAACACAGAGGCTGGGTTTTATAACAGACCAAAAACATATAGGACCCAGCCTCTGTGTTACTCTGTTTCTGGTCTGTTATAGAACCCAGCCTCTGTGTTACTCTGTTTCTGGTCTGTTATAGAACCCAGCCTCTGTGTTACTCTGTTTCTGGTCTGTGTAACTCTTAACAGACCAGACATACACTACTGGTCAACATTTTTAGAACACCTACTCATTCAAGGGTTTTTCTTTATTTTCACTATTATTCTATGTAGAAAATAGTGAAGACATCAAAACTATGAAATAACATATAACATAACGTATTCATGTAGTAACCAACAACAAAAAAATCAAAATATATTTTATATTTGAGATTCTTCAAATAGCCACCCTTTGCATTGACGGCAGCTTTGCACACTCTTGGCATTCTCTCAACCAGCTTCAACTGGATTGCTTTTCTGACAGTCTTGAAGGATTTTCCACATATGCTGAGCACTAGTTGGCTGCTTTTCCTTCACTCTGCGGTCCTACTAATCCCAAGCCATCTCAATTTGGTTGAGGTCGGGTTTGTTGTCGAGGTCAGGTCATTCGATGCAGCACTCCATTACTATCCTTCTTGGAAAATAGCCCTTACACAGGCTGGAGGTGTGTTGGGTCATTGTCCTGTTGGAAAAACAAATTATAGTCCCACTAAGTGCAAACCAGATGGGATGGTGTATCGCTGCAGAATGCTGGGGTAGCCATGCTGGTTAAGAGTGCCTTGAATTCTAAATAAATCACAGACAGTGCTTCATGCTTTACGGTGGGAAATACACATGCAGAGATCATCCGTTCACCCACACTACGTCTCACAAAGACATGGCAGTTGGAACCAAAAATCTCCAATTTGAACAAATTTCCACTGGTCTAATGTCAATTGCTCGTGTTTCTTGGCCCAAGCAAGTCTCATTTCTTCTTATTGGTGTCCTTTAGTAGTGGTATCTTTGCAGCAATTTGACCACAAAGGCCTGATTCACACAGTCTCCTCTGAACAGTTGATGTTGAGATGTGTCTGTTACTTGAACTGTGAAGCATTTATTTGGGCTGCAATTTCTGAGGCTGGTAACCATAATGAACTTACCCTCAGCAGAGGTAACTCTGGGTCTTCCCATTGGCAAATCTGGTGCAATCCATGAGGAGATGCATTGCAGTGCTTAATGCAGCTGGTGGCCACACCAGATACTGACTGTTTCTTTTGATTTTGACACCCCCCCCCTCCCCCTTATTCAGGGACACATTATTCCATGTCTGTGGAAATTGTTCAGTTTATGTCTCAGTTGTTGAATCTTGTTATGTTCATACAAATATTTACACATGTTAAGTTTGCTGAAAATAAACATAGTTGACAGTGAGAGGACGTTTCTTTTTTCCGGAGTTTACATGATTCCATATGTGTTATTTCATAGTTTTGATGTCTTCAGTAATGAAAATAGTACAAATAAAGACAACCCTTGAAAGAGTAGGTGTTCTAAACATTTTGACTGGCTGTGTATTGAGTAACACAGAGGATGTGTCCTATAAGAGGCCAGACATACAGAGTAACAGAGGCTGGGTCCTATAACAGGCCAGACATACAGAGTAACAGAGGATGGGTCCTATAACAGACTAGACATACAGAGTAACACAGAGGCTGGGTCCTATAACAGGCCAGACATACAGAGTAACAGAGGCTGGGTCCTATAACAGGCCAGACATACAGAGTAACAGAGGCTGGGTCCTATAACAGGCCAGACATACAGAGTAACAGAGGATGGGTCCTATAACAGGCCAGACATACAGAGTAACACAGAGGATGGGTCCTATAACAGGCCAGACATACAGAGTAACACAGAGGCTGGTCCTATAACAGGCCAGACATACAGAGTAACAGAGGATGGGTCCTATAACAGACTAGACATACAAAGTAAGACAGAGAATGGGTCCTATAAGAGGCCAGACATACAGAGTAACAGAGGATGGGTCCTATAAGAGGCCAGACATACAGAGTAACACAGAGGCTGGGTCCTATAACAGGCCAGACATACAGAGTAACAGAGGATGGGTCCTATAACAGGCCAGACATACAGAGTAACACAGAGGCTGGGTCCTATAACAGGCCAGACATACAGAGTAACACAGAGGCTGGTCCTATAACAGGCCAGAAATACAGAGTAACAGAGGATGGGTCCTATAAGAGGCCAGACATACAGAGTAACAGAGGCTGGGTCCTATAACAGACTAGACATACAAAGTAACACAGAGGCTGAGAAACAGAGACAACACCACAAAGAGACCAAAATATAGATAAACAGCAAGAGAAACACTCAGATGGAGATTACATAGAAAGACAGACAGATCCAGGGAAAAACAGACATGTACAAGGAGGGAAGATAAAACAAGTAGAAAGAAAGACAAAGAACACACACAAAGATGGAGAAACTGTCAGACTGCTGCTGTACCTTGAACTTCATGGAGCTAAGTCTGTAGAGGATCTCTCCCAGGTGTTCTCTGATCATGGACCAGGTGATCTTGTTGTCGCTCTGAGCCGTGGTCTCCACTGCGTGCCGTGCCATGTCATAGAAGGCTATTATGTTGGACAGGATGCCAACAGTCTTATAGAAGGGACAGAACCTGCAGGGAGTTTAGAGGGCAGAGAGTTACAGTTGTAGTCTTTCGGTATTTGCCGGAAATATTTGAGTATGTCAGACAGTGACACTGTGTGTTACCGGTCATAGGGGGTGTAACCATTCTGTTGCAGGAAGTCATCCTTGAGGAGCTTGGCCACCTCCAGGGTGATCTTATCAGTTTCGGCCAGCGAGGCCTGTCACCAAGACAGCAAGGACAATATTAAGTTCCCTTCAAATTACACAGATCTCAAAACGCTGGGCAACTGGAAATTCATACGCATTCTCCATGTTTCTTTCATCTACTCAGGGATAAAAGACTTCACAACGAAAGATAGCACATAGGAATGAATAGAACAATGATGGCATAATGGGTGGACTGGCGGCCATTGGTTATCCCTGCCTTCTCTTTCTTCACCATGCCCTTCGTTCCCCCTCACCTTGCCGACCAGCTGTACGATCTCAGCCAGGTCCTCCTCCTCTTGCAGAATCTCCTTGGCCTTGGTGCGCAGCGGGACGAACTCAGGGAAGTGCTTGTCGTAGTACTCGTCCAGCGCCCGCGTGTACTTACTGTAGCTGATCAGCCAGTTGACTGACGGAAAGTGCTTCCTCTGGGCCAGCTTCTTATCCAGACCCCAGAACACCTGTGTGTGTGTGAGTGAGTGTGTGATTGAGTGAGTGAGTGTGAGTGAGAGAGAAACGATGGAGGCAGGTAGAGGTAGAGAAAAAGAGGATGAAGATAAGGATTGATAATCCCTAAAGCTGATCTTTATTTATTTGCTCCATATGTATGAGTGTGGTCTATCAGAGCCAGATAGAAACAGGCTGTATTCATACCTGCACGATACCCAGGGTAGCCGATGTCACAGGATCAGAGAAGTCACCACCAGGGGGAGACACACTGAATGGGGACAGAATAACAGTAACATGTGGTTAATAGCGAGAGAAGAAGCACTCCACTTCTGTCTATTCCAGCGTGGATAGATTGTGTTGGCAGGTTAACTGTACTCACGCCCCCACGATGCTGACGCTGCCCTCTCTCTCTGGGTTTCCCAAACACTTCACCCTGCCAGCACGCTCGTAGAATGACGCTAGACGGGCACCCAGGTAGGCAGGATAACCACTGTCTGTGGACATACACAAAATGTGTTTTCTTTATGACCAGCTGATTTAGACCTAGTTCACCCCACTAGCCTTAGAAGTTGTCCTTTACATTGCTTTAAATTGTATTTTGGGTGTTACCAGCAGCCACTCACCAGCGGGCATCTCAGCCAGTCGACCAGAGATCTCCCTGAGAGCCTCGGCCCATCGAGAGGTGGAGTCAGCCATCATGCTCACGTTGTAGCCCATGTCCCTGAAGTACTCTGACAGTGTGATCCCTACAGGTACACACAGCAGATAAGTAGGTGATTGGTTAGGGGGTGTGCTCCATGTTTTGGTCTCAGGCCTGCTATTGGCTGGGAGGTGTGCCGTGTTGTGTTCTAGGCCCTGTGATGGGTTCTTACCGGTGTAGATGGAGGCCTCTCTGGCAGCCACAGGCATGTTGGAGGTGTTGGCCACCAGCGCTGTTCTCTTCATGATGCTCTCAGTCTTCCCATCCACCTCCATGGTCAGCTATTGAACAGACACACTGTCAATCATCCTTACATCCAATTGGAAACTGGCTAAGGGTAATAGTGATGATCATGATAATCCAATAACATAACACCACCAACCTCGGGGAAATCTCGCAATACTTCTGACATCTCGTTCCCGCGCTCCCCGCAGCCTACGTAGACGATGACGTCACTGTTGGAGTACTTGGACAGGGACTGGGAGATGACAGTTTTACCACAGCCAAAAGCTCCGGGGATGGCTGTGGTCCCTCCCTGGACACACCTGGACACAGAGACAGGCAGGTAGACAAGCAGAACAGACCAGGGGCAGGGAGATGGAAGCAGTGGTTGAGTATATTGGCAGAAACGGTTAAGAAGTAGTAATGGAGTTTCCTTGAAGCAGAATAGCAAAGACATAAGAAAGGACATTCTGATAGTGTCCTTGAAGATGGAGAACGAGGAAAAGGTGGAGAAGGAGAGTGGTGAGAGAGTTTCCCAGAAGCAGAGATGGAGAAAGGTGACAGAAAAAGAGGGAAAGGTGGAGTAAGAGAGAGGGGACTCACGGGAAGAGGGCGTCCAGTACTCTCTGTCCGGTCAGCAGTGGGTGATTGGCCGGTAACTTCTCTGTGACCGGGCGAATCTGTCGCACTGGCCAGACCTGGACCATGGTGAACTTCTCCTTCATACCCTCAAACTCCAACTCCAACACCACGTCCTGAAACACACACCAAACCCTCAGTCCAAATACATCGATTTCCACACATGTATTACTATGGATTGAGACTAGGGAGGTTGGACTAACCGAGACGTCATAGTTTCCGGGGGGAGCCACATAGGTGACGGTTCCTCTGTTCCTCGGGGGCAGCATGATCTTGTGCTTGATAAGGGAGTTCTCAAACACCATCCCGTAGATATCACCCCCTGTGATGTGACTGCCCACCTAAGAAAGAGAGAGCGGTGATGAGGGGTTAATGCTGAACAATTAAATGTTTTTGTTGTTCAGCATGTGCTCTAAGGCAGGGTTTCCCCAAACTCGGGTCAGGGGGTCCCACGTGGGTGCACATTTTGGTTTTCGCCCTAGCACGACACAGTGGATACAAATAATCAATCAAAGCTTGGTGATGAGTTGGTTATTTGAATCAGCTGTGTAGTGCTAGGGCAAAAACCTAAATGTGAACCCAGGTGGGCCCCAGGACTAAGTTTGGGAAACTCTGCTCTAGGGTCACTTCAAACTTTGTATAATGTAAACCACGCAACACTTTTATTAAAACATTGACAGAGTAGTAGGACACACCCACCCGTAAGCTCTTGACGGGGGAGAACTCCCATTTCAGGTCTCGGTTGAGGGCTCCGATGTTGACTCCGCGGGGGATGTAGATGCTCTGTGTTAGGTCATTGATGTCCTTTAGGGGGCGCTGGATACCGTCAAAGATGGAGCCCATGATGCCTGGGCCCAGCTCCACAGACAGAGGCTTTCCAGTCCGCAGCACTGGGTCCCCAACAGACACGCCCGCTGTGACAACGCTCAGGAACACACCATGTGTTAATGGATCAAGCCTGGGCAAGCAATCTGATCTCGTTCTCAATGATCAGTGCTTTTTGTTTTACATTGCTGTCCAGTGGTTCTGAATTTACCATGCACCTGACTCAACATTTTTCTGTGCAATAGCCTTCTGATTTGAACATTTGAAAAGCGTTGATGTGTGTACTAGGCTATTTGATTGAATTTGTGTTACAGCACTTTGGTTTCACTAATAAATAAATATGTTGAAATGGAACCAAATTATTTGTTTGTGTCTTCAGCCCTTTTTAAATAGGATAGATGGGCTATATGGTCTACAGTATAAGTTGAATGTGATGGTCTGCCTATAACCATCCTGAGTAGGCTTATAACTCCATTCATATTCATAGATTAAATAAATGAATTAAATTGGTAATGAGATACTTTCAGGCTACTTAATGCGATGCATGTCTGTTGAATTTGGAAGAATCCTCCTGCACTCGGCCCCCCCAATCTACTCAGCCAATCAGGAGCCGCTACTGCGTTGCAGCCATGGCATACTGCATACTTTTAACTAAACGGTATGTGCTAAATAGTATGCAACAATGAGCAAATAGTATGCAGTTTAAGTATGTAGTACACTATTATGGGTATCTGGACATGGCCCGCGTGTACAGTGGCTTGCGAAAGTATACACCCCCTTGGCATAAATATTTTTTATTGTGAAACAAGACAAAAAAAACTGAACTTCAGCGTGCATAACTATTCACCCCCCTAAAGTCATTTGTAGAGCCAACTTTTGCAGAAATTACAGCTTCAAGTCTCTTGGGGTATGTTTCCATAAGCTTGGCACATCTAGCCACTGGGATTTTTGCCCATTCTTCAAGTCAAAACTGCTCCAGCTCCTTCAAGTTGGATGGATTCCGCTGGTGTACAGCGATCGTTAAGGCATACCACAGATTGTCAATTGGATTGAGGTCTGGGCTTTGACTAGGCCATTCCAAGACATTTAAATGTTTCCCCTTAAACCACTCGAGCGTTGCTTTAGCAGTATGCTTAGGGTCATTGTCCTGCTGGAAGGTGAACCTCTGTCCCAGTCTCAAATCTCTGGAAGACAAAGGTTTTCCTCAAGACTTTCCCTGTATTTAGCGCCATCTATCATTCCTTCAATTCTGACCAGTTTCCCAGTTACTGCTGATAAAAAACATCCCCACAGCATGACGCTGCCGCCACCATGCTTCACTGTGGGAATGGTGTTCTAGGGGTGATGAGAGGTGTTGGGTTTGCGCCAGACATAGAGTTTTCCTTGATGGTCAAAAAGCTTCATTTGTGTCTTATCTGACCAGAGTACCATCTTCCATATACTTGGGGAGTCTCCCACATGCCTTCTGGCGGATACCAAACGTGTTTGCTTATTTTCTTCTTTAAGCAATGGCCTTTTTTCTGGCCACTGGTGACATATTCTTTCCATTTTTTAATAATGGATTTAATGGTGCTCCGTGGGATGTTCAAAGTTTCAGGTATTTTTTATAACCCAACCCTGATCTGTACTTCTCCCCAACTTTGTCCCTGACCTGTTTGGGGAGCTCCTTGGTCTTCATGGTGCAGCTTGCTTGGTGGTGTGCCTTGCTTAGTGGTGTTGCAGACTCTGGGGTCTTTCAGAACAGGTGTGTGTGTGATATATATATATATATATATATATATATATATATATATATATAGATATATATAGATATATATATATATATATCATACACACACAGATCATGTGACACTAGTTCCGGCACCGACAGAGATGGCCGCCTCGCATTCCTAGGAAACTATGCAGTTTGTTTTTTTACGTGTTATTTCTTACATTGGTACCCCAGGTCATCTTAGGTTTCATTACATACAGTCGAGAAGAACTACTGAATATAAGAGCAGCGTCAACTCACCATCAGTACGAAGAATATGACTTTCACGAAGCGGATCCTGTGTTCTGCCTTTCACCCAGGACAACGGAATGGATCCCAGCCGGCGACCCAAAAAAACTACTTCGTAAAAGGGGGAAACGAAGCGGTCTTCTCCGGAGACGGGCACATCGTACACCACTCCCTAGCATTCTTCTCGCCAATGTCCAGTCTCTTGACAACAAGGTTGATGAAATCCGAGCAAGGGTAGCATTCCAGAGGGACATCAGAGACTGTAACGTTCTTTGCTTCACGGAAACATGGCTCACTGGAGAGACGCTATCGGAGTCGGTGCAGCCAGCTGGTTTCTCCACGCATCGCACCGACAGAAACAAACATCTTTCTGGTAAGAAGAGGGGCGGGGGCGTATGCTTCATGGTTAACGAGACGTGGTGGGGCCACAACAACATACAGGAACTCAAGTCCTTCTGGTCACCTGATTTAGAATTCCTCACAATCAAATGTCGACCGCATTATCTACCAAGGGAATTCTCTTTGATTATAATCACAGCCGTAAAAATTCCACCCCAAGCAGACACATCGATGGCTCTGAACAAACTTTATTTGACTCTTTGCAAACTGGAATCCATATATCCGAAGGCTGCATTCATTGTAGCTGGGGATTTTAACAAGGCTAATCTGAAAACAAGACTCCCTAAATTGTATCAGCATATCAATTGCGCAACCAGGGCTGGAAAAACCTTGGATCATTGCTACTCTAACTTCCGCGACGCATATAAGGCCCTGCTCCGCTCTCCATTCGGAAAAGCTGACCACGACTCCATTTTGTTGATCCCTGCCTACAGACAGAAACTAAAACAAGAAGCTCCCGCGCTGAGGTCTGTTCAACGCTGGTCCGACCAATCTGATTCCACACTCCAAGACTGCTTCCATCACGTGGATTGGGATATGTTTCGTATTGCGTCAGACAACAACATTGACGAATATGCTGATTCGGTGAGCGAGTTCATTAGAACGTGCGTTGAAGATGTCGTTCCCATAGCAACGATTAAAACATTCCCAAACCAGAAACCGTGGATTGATGGCAGCATTCGCGTGAAACTGAAAGCGCGAACCACTGCTTTTAATCAGGGCAAGGTGACCGGAAACATGACCGAATACAAACAGTGTAACTATTCCCTCCGCAAGGCAATCAAACAAGCTAAGCGTCAGTATAGAGACAAAGTAGAATCTCAATTCAACGGCTCAGACACAAAAGGTATGTGGCATGGTCTACAGTCAATCACGGATTACAAAAAGAAAACCAGCCCCGTCACGGACCAGGATGTCTTGCTCCCAGGCAGACTAAATAACTTTTTTGCCCGCTTTGAGGACAATACAGTGCCACTGACACGGCCCGCAACCAAAACCTGCGGGCTCTCCTTCACTGCAGCCGACGTGAGGAAAACATTTAAACGTGTCAACCCTCACAAGGCTGCAGGCCCAGACGGCATCCCCAGCCGCGCCCTCAGAGCATGCGCAGACCAGCTGGCTGGTGTGTTTACGGACATATTCAATCAATCCCTATCCCAGTCTGTTGTTCCCACATGCTTCAAGAGGGCAACCATTGTTCCTGTTCCCAAGAAAGCTAAGGTAACTGAGCTTAACTCACTTCCGTCATTACGAAGTGCTTTTAGAGACTATTAAAGGACCATATCACCTCCACCGTACCTGACACCCTAGACCCACTCCAATTAGCTTACCGCCCAAATAGGTCCACAGACGATGCAATCTCAACCACACTGCACACTGCCCTAACCCATCTGGACAAGAGGAATACCTATGTGAGAATGCTGTTCAACGACTACAGCTCGGCATTTAACACCATAGTGCCCTCCAAGCTCGTCATCAAGCTCGAGACCCTGGGTCTCGACCCCGCCCTGTGCAACTGGGTACTGGACTTCCTGACGGGCCGCCCCCAGGTGGTGAGGGTAGGCAACAACATCTCCACCCCGCTGATCCTCAACACTGGTGCCCCACAAGGGTGCGTTCTGAGCCCTCTCCTGTACTCCCTATTCACCCACGACTGCGTGGCCATGCACACCTCCAATTCAATCATCAAGTTTGCGGACGACACAACAGTGGTAGGCTTGATTACCAACAACGACGAGACGGCCTACAGGGAGGAGGTGAGGGCCCTCGGAGTGTGGTGTCAGGAAAATAACCTCACACTCAACGTCAACAAAACTAAGGAGATGATTGTGGACTTCAGGAAACATCAGAGGGAACACCCCCCTATCCACATCGATGGAACAGTAGTGGAGAGGGTAGTAAGTTTTACGTTCCTCGGCGTACACATCACAGACAAACTGAATTGGTCCACCCACACAGACAGCATCGTGAAGAAGGCGCAGCAGTGCCCCTTCAACCTCAGGAGGCTGAAGATATTTGGCTTGTCACCAAAAGCACTCACAAACTTCTACAGATGCACAATCGAGAGCATCCTGTCGGGCTGTATCACCGCCTGGTACGGCAACTGCTCCGCCCACAACCGTAAGGCTCTCCAGAGGGTAGTGAGGTCTGCACAACGCACAACAACCACCGAGCCACTGCCTGTTCACCCCGCTATCATCCAGAAGGCGAGGTCAGTACAGGTGCATCAAAGCTGGAACCGAGAGACTGAAAAACAGCTTCTATCTCAAGGCCATCAGACTGTTAAACAGCCACCACTAACATTGAGTGGCTGCTGCCAACACACTGACTCAACTCCAGCCACTTTAATAATGGGAATTGATGGGAAATGATGTAAAATATATCACTAGCCACTTTAAACAATGCTACCTAATATAATGTTTACATACCCTACATTATTCATCTCATATGTATACGTATATACTGTACTCTATATCATCTACTGCATCTTTATGTAATACATGTATCACTAGCCACTTTAACTATGCCACTTTGTTTACATACTCATCTCATATGTATATACTGCACTCAATACCATCTACTGTATCTTGCCTATGCCGCTCTGTACCATCACTCATTCATATATCTTTATGTACATATTCTTTATCCCCTTACACTTGTGTCTATAAGGTAGTAGTTCTGGAATTGTTAGCTAGATTACTTGTTGGTTATTACTGCATTGTCGGAACTAGAAGCACAAGCATTTCGCTACACTCGCATTAACATCTGCTAACCATGTGTATGTGACAAATAAAATTTTATTTTATTTGATTTAAATAAAGTCCACCTGTGTGCAATCTAACTAATTATGCAACTTCTGAAGGTAATTGGTTGCACCAGATCTTTTTCAGTGGCTTCATAGCAAAGGGGTGAATACATATGCACGCACCACTTTTCTGTTTTTTACTATTTAGAAACACGTTGTTTTTTTCATTTCACTTCACCAATTTGGGCTATTTTGTGTATGTCCATTACATGAAATGCAAATAAAAAATCAATTTAAATTACAGGTTGTAATGCAACAAAATAGGAAAAACACTAAGGGGGATGAATACTTTTGCAAGGAATTGTATGTACCAGAGAAATAGTTTCAGTAATGAACACATGGGTGATCATGTACAGATACAGTATGTACACACACCCCTACCTATCTAAAGGGAGTATATAGACAGTAAAACATTTTTATCCCAAATGACACCATGCTCCTTTTACAGAACACTTTTACAGTAGTGCACCACGTACGGAATAGGGTGCCATTTTGGGACACCGCCACAGTCAAGTGCAGTAACAGTGCAATATAACCCGTTAGGATACATGTCTCCTCGTAAACCTGGATGGTGGCCATGTCTCCCTCCAGCCTGATGATCTCTCCCACCAGCTCACTGTGGCCCACTCTCACCAGCTCATACATGGCCGCTCCCGCCATGGCAGTGGCCGTCACCACTACAGCACAGCCAGGGCACAACACAGGTCAGAGGTCACACAGCAGGCAAACACATGCAAGAGAGACAGATGTGATGTCTAGTCCAAACTTAACCCCCAGATTAGTGTAAGCAATATTGGTGGAAACAGCCTAGCCTACTACAACAGATATAGATGGGGCTCGTCATCAGCTAAAACCTTTGAAGGCTAAACAGAGGTACTGGTGACAGATCCATTTGAGTGATAGTGACCTGGGCCGGATACTCCATGGACGTATCCAAACTCGCTCTCCTTCTCCTCATCCCGGATCTTAGGCAGTTTAGACAGGTCCATCCCGACAGGCTAGATCTGCGGGAGAGAAAGAATAATTGAGTGAGTGTGTGAATGAGGGCGATAAAGGAAGATTGTTTTTTTCTCTCTGTCTCACCCTGTTACTTTAATCTGGGAAGAATGGGGCACAGTTGAAGAATGCTTCTGGTTATTTTGAAGACAGAACGCCACAGTGCTACTTTTAGAACGGTTACACTCTGTATATACAAGTGTATTGATTTGTGTTTTTATGGTTGACTGCATCCCAGACCATAGTAGGTTAGAGTCATGGCTGGGACACTTGACCCAGTCATTAGAAGGTCAACAGGCTTCTCATCCAACTCCCTATACATCCATCTAGTCACGAAACATGACAGTGCCTTCGATTGTGTACTCCATGTACATTTACATAGAAAGAACCTAAACGTCCCTTGTCTGTCACAAAATTATATTTGAAATTACTACGCAGATTGTCCATGGTGTTGGTCCTTCAGCTGGACGAAATTTGAGACAAAATATCCACAGGAAAGTATTAAACAAACAGACTTCAAACGCAGGTCTGTGTGTGTGGCTATTAGGGTGTGTCTGCTCATGACCAAAGGCACGTGCACAAGACCGAAGTGCATACTAGCAGGCATTTGCATGGTTTTGAGCATGTGCCAGGTGAAACATTTCTACTTCAGTACCTGTGCTCTTAAGTCAGGTAAACAATACTCTGCCGTGGATTGTCTTAATTTCAGCCTAATGAGTCACCAACCGTACAGACCAGTGGCAGAGCAACTGACAATGTCATTTTATTCAACATTTTGGCTTGTAAGGAAAATGTCCAAGATGTTGCAGTGCTTTGTTTGACTGTATATCAATACATATGACGGCTACTAGGATCGTATTCTGTGCAATAACACCAAGTGCATAAATAAGACAAATATTAGTTAAATAAATATGAAACAGTAAATTAAACTGTTTAATACACCTTTCATTTTGGAGCAAGGTAGCTGACAGCAAAGGTTTCAACTAGAGATGACGTGCAGGGATTTGTAGTCTTGCATGACGTCTACTTTTATGCCAACAACATTTTCAAATCTGAGTAAATAAAACCGAATATACTGATGTCACATTGTCCAAGAGAGATTTACAGTTATCAAAACACAGCCCTTATTTGAAGTGTCTCAAATCCACAATGGATAAAATGGAGAGAAAAAAAAACAATTGGAACCATTTCATGTTTGACTGCGAGGTTTTATGACATCCACCATGAGGCTAAATTGGCTGGAAAACAATGCTTCAAGAAGCTTTGTTTCCTCCTCACTACCAGCAACTAAAACCCACACCAACTTGGTTAGGGAGTGAAAATAACCATGAACCAAATCAAACAGGGAGACAAAATAAAATGCTTTGTATTCAAGCTCTGCAGCTCTTAAATAGGGGTGGTTATAATTTGTGGAACGTTCCAACAGGAATCTGTTCCTAAAAGTTTGTAAATAACAAGATTGCCAACAACGCATACAAAGTTGTATAGGGGCTGAATAAGAAATCAAATGTATTTATATAGCCCTTCTTACATCAGCTGATATATCAAAGTGCTGTACAGAAACCCAGTCGAAAACCCCAAACAGCAAGCAATGCAGGTGGCTATGAAAAACTCCCTAGAAAGGCCAAAACCTAGGAAGAAACCTAGAGAGGAACCAGGCTACGAGGGGTGGCCAGTCCTCTTCTGGCTGTGCCAGGTGGAGATTATAACAGAACATGGCCAAGATGTTCAAATGTTCATAAATGACCAGCATGGTCAAATAATAGTAATCACAGTGAACAGGTCAGGGTTCCATAGCCGCAGGCAGAACAGTTGAAACTGGAGCAGCAGCACGGCCAAGATACCGAGTAGGGAGTTGGCAAATGTCATTAAGTTCTCACTCAACACGTTAATTCCGAAAAATGTATCGGGTAGCTTATGAAAAAACATTAAGAATAAACTACGTGGTGAGTTGATGCCTATTCGGCAGCTAGTAAGCTAGGTGAATTGATCATGCAACTTTGTATGTGTTGCTTGTACTTTACGAAGTTTTTGGAAGAGATTCCTGTTGGAACGTTCCACAAATTATACCCACCCTTAAAAATCACCTCGACTAACGAGGTGACAGGTCCAACACATCCTGAGGATGATTCCAATCAGTGCTCTTCCACAACTAAATAGAACCAGCCTCGAAATCAAAAACCAAAGCCTGTAAGAATACACACTACTAGAGTAGATCCATAACTAAACCATATGATTACACACAGAAAAATGCCATACCACACACATAGGCTTAAAATTAAGCTTGCTGCAATTGAGAGACTGGCATATATAGCACACAATCAGAAACAGTCTGCACCAGTTTCCCAAACTCGGTCTTCAGGACCCCAACGGGTGTACGTTTTGGTTTTTGCCCTAGTACTACACAGCTGATTCAAATCAGCAAGTGTAACAGTATAAGTTTAGACCGTCCCCTCGCCCATACCCGGGCGCGAACTAGGGACCTTCTGCACACATCAACAACTGACACCCACGAAGCATCGTTACCCATCGCTCCACAAAAGCCGCGGCCCTTGCAGAGCAAGGGGAACAACTACTTCAAGGTCTCAGAGCAAGTGACGTCACTGATTGAAACGCTATTTAGCGCACACCGCTAACTAAGCTAGGCGTTTCACATCCGTTACACAAGCTTACATTTTTTGAATCAGCTGTGTCGTGCTATGGCAAAAAAAACAAATCTGCACCCCTTGTGGTCCCGACGCCAGACTTTGGGAAACACTGGTCTGCACATACAAATCGCAGTCGGTCTGTTACCATGGCAATGGCACCCCTTACCCGATCTGCAACCATGATGATATCCCAGAGACTACAGCCCAACATGAAGACTCACGATTTACCAGCATCAAAAGTGAGAAATAGGACACACCTCCCCGCTCCCTCTGGACTTCCTCCCTGGTCGATTCTCACCGGGTGTGACGCAGTACGCTAACATTAGAGGGGAGATCCCAGGCAAGCATCACTGTATTTCTGTGCTCTTCTCTACCTTATGTGAAGGCTATGCTTCCCTCTTTCCCACTGTCTGTATGCTTCTCCCTCAAATGCTGCATAATAGCCTATGCCTCCCTTTGTTGTTTTTTTCACACACACAATCTGTCGTGACTTAATGTCATCTATACAGGCAGAAAACTGCAGGTGCTCTAACACAGGGGGCTGATGCTTCCTGATACTCCTGCATCTATACTACGGAGATTGAACAACCCCCATCACTCACTCTGTAGACACACACACCATTTCTGCTTCAGTGCCCTTACCACCCTTTCGTCCTTACCACAGATAGGGTATTTTCCTCCATGCTAGATGGGTCATCTGTGTAGAAATAGCCCCCCCAACAGGTCTAGTCTGTAGCTGCAGGATACAGACAACAATGGCTCAGGATGACCTCCAGTTCTCACCAGTGGACAGGACAGACTTAGTAAGCATTTATATGCGTTCTTCAGATGTAAGACCATCTAGTAAGCATTTATATGCGTTCTTCAGATGTAAGACCATCTTCTCTTCATCTCTTAATCTTAACTTGAATGTTCAATTCCCTTTGGATTACAACAGGTTCAAATTTGTCTTGTAAAACAAGCTAAAGAACACGGATACAGAAAAAAATAGACTGATTAATAATTCACCCATCAATCACTTCCATTGTGATTTTGGCATAGAGACTATGAATATATGCATGAGGCATCACATGACTGTGGCACATGACTGGCTAAGTTATATGGGGCCATTTGAGGAAGTGGAAAATCCTAGTGTGGGGAAAGATTGGGATGTCCACTCAGAGTGTGTGTGTGTCTTGGTGGTTCATATGCTGTGCAAGACATACGGATTCACACACTCAGAGTCCGGTCTATAAAAAGCTAGATGAGTGAACTTGAATCCCTTGACACAAGTGTACTTGTCTGGTCTTATAGCAGCCACCTACAAAGCTCAAATCTCTGGTATGATACAGGCAGAAGTTTCCCTTTAAAACAGATCTAGGACCAGCTTCATCTCCCTAAAGTTCCAACCTTTAAGGGGAAAAAGATTAATGCCAGGGGTAGGGGAAGTATTCAGTGTAAAACCCAGACATGCTTCCAGGTTCTATGGACTCATTTTAAAATCGAGGATACACTCCCATCACAGGGTACTGCAATGTTAACGTAAACAATCCGTAGTAAGGAAGGTCTTTCTGTGAGTGTAAAGGTAATAAAACACAATGGACCTTTAGCCTAATAAAATTGTTTCCTTAAGCATAATCAGTCTCGTAATGCAACTAGAGCAAGTGGGGGTTCTAAATTGTTGCATAATCCTGCAAACCCAACAGCTCATACTGAACTTCCTGTTTGAGTTTTAAAATGTTACAAAATAGTGCTAATCCACTCAGTGCATCCCTTGTCACAATGGATTCACATATTTACCAACAACTCCCCACAGGCTGAGATCCTATGCCCCAAAGGGCAAGTCTAGGATCATGTTCTCTGTTCTCAGTCCTAAAAGCTGCAACTAAAACTGGTCCTGAATCAACACTTGGGGACAATCATCCTCTTAACTAGCTGTTATTTTTTAACTATTCTGTTATTTCTTTGTTGTTAAGATAGAATACACAAAGGGTGGATCTCATTCTCAATAGTCCTGAAGCTTCCTTTCCCTTCCTTGTTGCATCTCCTTCCTTTGATACTGCACTAATCTATAGCACTAGACAGGTGAAAGAAAAATCCTCAGTGGGATTCCACAATATTGCTTTACCCTATCCTCACTTCTCAGAAAAGTACATTAGATGGAGGGGGGGGGGGGGGATAATGGGAACTCACATTAGAATATTGAGATTCACCCAAAGAGGTCATATCCTATGAGCAGACACTTCGGATGAGAAATTCAACATCCAAGTAAGGATATGGTGGGGCCCTGATGCTATTTGCATTGAATTATTCTTCCTTCTCTGCACCATCTCCAGCTCATTCTCCTCTTCCGCCATCAAACAATCATTATCACATGCCAATCTGTCACGAGGAACAAACCAAGGGAATAAAGACCAGCATGGGAATAATAAGTGATTGTTTGATTTACAATACCACATCTCACATGCAGAGAGTATCTGGATTTGATAACATTTGTAGTATGCCTAATAGCTTATCTGCACTGCCCCAAAGATGTACGTCAAATATAATCACCTTGTAAACACCATCGCTCACGCGCTGTAGGTATCGCCGTTCTTTTAGTTAAATGACACGTCTATCCCTGGCCATGTCACAGAAAATAACGCGTTACATTGTAGCTAGTAAAAAAATTATCCATCGATCAAATGAAAGACAAATACATTACCTGCTGAGGCACGACTTCTACGCATTTTTTTGCGGAATAACACCCGACATTTGAGAAGCTACCCTGCCAGCGATGCAATGTATTTGATTAATCAACCCAATAATGCAAACATGTTTAATTAATATAATTAGCTGCAGTTAATCCATGTTATTTGTCATTTTGTTCATTTAAATAGGCTTGAATGAAACACCACGACCAGAAGTAAATGTATTTTCCAATTATTCAATTTATATGATAAACAATATCAGACTTAGTGAAATAACATGGTTGTTTATGCAGTTTCATGGATAGCCATCGTTGGCAACATTGTAGGCGATTTAAAGCGTAGGTCATCGGTCAAAATCGCTTGCTCTGCCATTTTGATACATTTCAAAAATGACATTGCATTTAATCTGATATGATGACAATACAATGGGATAGCTACCTTCAGAAATGAAACGGTCCACCGTCTTGATCCTCTTCCTAGAGAAGATGTGAGTGTCGATCATGCGATAGCAAATGATCAGCTGACTTCATTCACAGCGCTTTGCAAAGCGCAGAAACTCTATGGCGAGACTCACAACCACTGCAAATGATTCATTCCACTGTGGTTCAATCCCACTGCGCTGTCAAAGACTATACAAGGAAAGAGAATACTTTCTCTCGATATTCGTATATAGTTTGACATTTAAATAATCACCAACAATAGAACAGAACAGCTGATGAGCAGCATCACAGCATTTTATTCAGCAATTAGAAATGAGGCTCGGATCAAGAAAAGATGGAAGGCTCCACAATAGACGGAGGGCAGAAAAACAAACAGTAGAATTATGTGGTCTTTTTTGAGAACATATCTTTGCATTTGAGCCAAAATGGCGGTAGACCCATAATTTTGCTGTTGCGTGTAAAAAAGATGGATTGCACTGTGGGACACTGGAGATTTGCATGACGATAGTTTACAACAATACTATGAATTTAAATGAAATATCAAGTTGCGCCACAAATGATCAGAAATGGAATAATGAAAAACATGTGCAAAAATGACATTTAAAAATCTAACAAAAATGTCAAAGGTCAGCCCATACTTAAAGAACAAACATCCCGAAATGTTTCAATATTTCAAACACAAAACCTGCTTTATAATAAAAACAGTAATATGTATGTCATTTCATCAAACTGACTAATACAAATAACTGGATTAATAATAATATGTAGCCATATTAACGTTCTGCGCATGTGGGGTCAGAGTTGACAGTCTGCCGTGGAGGAGTGCGGTAGCTAAGCTAACAGCTAGCAACACATGTGGAGGGTACAACGGGAGGCAACCCTAACTCTGTCAAAATTCCCCCAACCGAACCGTAAACTACTCAGAACTTTAGTCACATCGAATTTAAGGAATAACAGTCGTTTACAATGAAAGGGTGAGTAAAGCCATTTAGAGACATGTCTGTGTTCTTATCACGAGTAAAGTTTTTTTCTTGTCTCTTTTTTCTACAGGCGGGGAGGTGGTTGCAATGCTGCTGCTAGCTAAACCCTTTGCGCGGTTAGGGGTAAAATAATCTGCCAATGATGGCACTACAGTGATTTTCGTTTCGCTAACCACCGTTTGTCATTGGCTAGCTAGCTAGTTAGCAAATAGCATCGTTAACCTGCCAAGTGTGGCTAGTAGTGCCTGCATTACCCATCAAATGAACCATGCTTGAACAAAAGTCGGACAAGTTTGTAACCTGCCTGTTAGTTCGTGACGTGTAGCTAATTAGCTAACCTGAAATTCGATGTCCTACTTTGTCGCTAGCTATAGATAATTACTACTCGGCTACTTTACGCCACTCTCAACTCCAACCTTGTTCAACCAACTAGCTAGCTACTTTACTTAACTAGTGAACCACGCGGCTAGGTAGCTAACGCTAACTAGTTAACTTAAACATGGAACACATGATAACTGTCACTCCACCAATGCTCCTTCTATTTGTGGTCACACTACCTAACGTTAGCACAATGTTCACGTTTGTCAGCAGTTTATTTGAAGTATGTTTAACTAGTATCACTGATTTCTGTGAAGCAGGGCAACGTTGATTCGCTAGCTAACTAGCTAGCTTATTAGGCAACCTAGCTAAATGATTAAATAACCCAATGGTTCAACTGTACTGTTTGGGGCGTAAGCATCAACCATAAAACTAGGTGCTTTGTTCATCTTATGCAATTATCTGTCAAGCCTACAAAATATCAGTTCCCTCATTGCTGCTTTGCAAACACTAGGTACATTCTGCATCCCATACTCATTCATGTAAGTAACACACAAGTAGCTAGTATAAGTGGAATGGTTAGAATTAGGAATTTAATAGGATCTTTATGGTGGAATGACACAAGGTAGCAAATGTTTACTACTGTATGTAGCCAACTACTTCGGGCATTTCTAGCTCTATTTTAAAGTGTCAACAGGTAAGGAATCAGTGGATCAACAAAGACTGATGTGTAGATTCTATGTTGAAACATTCAAACCAGTTTTTCAGCTTGATGTTTACTTAACAAGTTTTCCTAACATGACACCATCTTGTCTGCAAAGTCCAATGGGGTCTCATGATGTGGTGTCTCTGTTTTTTTTAAATTCGCAGAGCAGATGTCTTAGGTTTGAATATCTGCAATGTTGCATGATCTCTGCTGCCGCTCTATTCTGACTGCTGGCGAACACGTGAGCAGCAGCTGTTGTCGGCCTAGAGGTTTTAACATAAGGAGCCGCCCTATAAATACATCTGTGCGCTCCCCGGGGGGAGGTCAATTTGAGGCAAACAGTCAAGACACGAAAACAAACTCTTGGTTGCAGAGATTGACATTTGCATCTTGACTAATCTTAAATGATCAATGCACACAGGAAAGTGTGTATACATACATAGATTTCTTCTAGTTGCAACTAACATGTCGTCCAGGCGCCATTGAATTTATGGTTTTGCGTTAGGGGGAAGATTTTGTCTGGCGTTGTGGTGTATGCGTGTTGGCCTTTTGGGATGAGAGGTGGCAGCTGTCAGTGCATCTGGGCTGGTAATTATGGCTCACAGTGGCAGGAAACTGGCTTCCCTGTCTGCTCCCTAGAAGTGGTCAAAGCACAGGCAGGACCATGTCCTCAAGCAAACTGTTAGACATCTCTAAGTTTATCAACATAGTTAATGAGTTGTCTACGTAGGCCAATGTATGGGTACGTACTACGGACCTGTGTAGAATTAACTCTGAATAGGAGTGCCACATTATCTATCTTTGTTGCTTGGAGTCCACCCCCACCTGTGTCCCCAGCTGGTTGACCGTTCTGCTCTTGTTCCAGTAGCCGGATCGAGCTGGGGGACGTTACGCCCCACAACATTAAACAGTTGAAACGCCTCAACCAGGTCATCTTCCCAGTCAGCTACAATGACAAGTTCTACAAGGACGTGCTCGAAGTGGGAGAGCTCGCCAAGCTAGGTAAGACGAGACAGGCTTGCCCAACCACATAGTCTTATGTGGTCTGATATTGACGCATTTGTTTTGGTAGTGAACTAATGGTGTAATATGAGGAAAAACTGCAGCATGGCACTAATGTAATACGCCTGCCCTCTGATCCCTGTGTTTGCAGCGTACTTCAATGACATTGCAGTGGGGGCAGTGTGCTGCAGAGTGGACCACTCTCAGAACCAGAAGAGACTGTACATCATGACACTGGGCTGCCTAGCGCCCTACCGCAGATTAGGCATAGGTACGGCTCAATCTTTTCTTGGTTTCATACACCAGCAATAGCCAGCGTCACACCATATTTCCTTATATCCTCTTACACTGTTTACACAGTATCAGATCATGATAACCTGTGTGTATTGCATATTGTCAAACTCCTAGTCTTTTATTGTAACCAGGAACGAAGATGCTGAACCATGTGTTAAACATCTGTGAGAAGGATGGCACTTTTGACAACATTTACCTGTAAGTTTATAATCTCTTTTTTATGGCTTTCTCTCCTTGTGTCGATGTGCATTGATGTGAAAGATCTGGACAAAGAAAATGCCTGGTATGGGCATACACCATCTTGCTTAGCTCTCACCAGACCTATGTTTTCACATCAGTGCATATCAAGGAGGAAACCTTTTGAGATGGACCCTCAGTGTTCAGTTGAAAATGTCACCCACACATCCCTTCATCCCTGACCTTTAATTCACACGCTCCCTTCCTTTCTCCTGACAGTCATGTGCAGATCAGCAACGAGTCTGCAATCGACTTCTACCAGAAGTTTGGCTTTGAGATCATTGAGACGAAAAAGAACTACTACAAGAGGATAGAACCGGCAGATGCCCACGTGCTTCAAAAGAGCCTGCGCAGCCCTTGTGCGCCCCCTGGGGGAGAGTTGCAGAAGGCAGAGTAGCCTCTGGAAAGAGCATGGTCGTGCCCCGCCTCCCCAAGAAACAGAACTGTGACAGATGCCCATGGGTCGACACATTCACCACTTTCTTCAAAGGACGTTAAAAAGAGAAAACAAATTCAAAGTTTAAAAAACAAAACATGGCTGCATTTTGATTTAGCAACAAAACAAACACATTTTGCATTTTATTTTTACTATTTTTCTTCATTTAGAAATTTGAAAACAAAATAAAGGATTCAGAATCCAAAAGTGCTCAGAAAAGCTGCCGACTTAAGACAGTTTAGATATGGTGGGGGGTTTCTGTGTTTGCAAATCATACTGTTTGAGTTGTTTTAAATGCGGTTTGTACTAAAAAAAACGATAGAACTGAATAGGGAATCTTTTACAGTAAGAGACTATCGTTGACAAAGGAAGTCCAACTGGCAACCATGGAGTGATGCTTCTTGTAATGGTGACACGTTTGGAACACTGAACCCATCCCCTTGTCACCTGAGCCCAGGGACTTATGGGAAGAGTTTTTACTGGTGGGTGAGACTTACTGTTTCTTCTTCTAGCAATATGCAAAGTGTGAGCCTTGCGCTGTGATGCAATGCCCCCTATTGACGTCAAAGCTCTGATGCCAGTCCAGAGGGGGAAAGGAGCACCCCACAGTGCGGGCATGAGGAAGGATGAACGGTTTCAAGTTGTGGGGAGATTTGAGGAAGTGGATTCCACTCTTTGTTTCTGAATGGTTTTGTTTCTCAACCCATCTATTTAATCCCCCCTTTAGATATTTTTCTTTTCGGCTCTTTTTTTTAAATATATATATATATATATATTTTTTGATGCTGATTGGCTCAGGGCTTCTCCTGGGCTTGCCACAGATGCTGTGAGAGAGTAACGGAAACCTTCAGAGAGATCAGGGTGTGAGATGGGCAAAGGTGTATGAGATCACAGGAAATAACTGGTTTATTACGATGTTGATGTTTTTGTCAAAGTACAAAGATGTGACAATGAACAAGATGTCAAGCAGGGATTGCTTGAGTACTTGGCAGTTCAGGAGGCGGGTCTCTGTGTTAAGGACTAGAGCAGTTCAATTGACTGGATAAGATGGAGTTCTCTCAGCCTGGGTGAAGTGCGTGAGTGAGATTGTTGTGGATGCTTCTGTTTAGATTGGCACTTTATAGTTAGCTGGAGTACTGTCTGGTACTGAGGCTAACCTTTATTGGCCCCTGTAGTAGGAAGTAGGAACCCAGCCAACTAGATCTTTCCACATGTATCTGTAACCTTTTTGTGCGCTTCACTCATGACCATTGTGGGAAGGTTGCGTGTTGGTTTGGTAGTTTCCTCTGTCTGTAGGGCCCCTTACAACAGAACCTGAAGCCCAGGAGAAACCTGCTCCACTGCATGCTGGGAGAATACTGCCCTCTCCACTGTAGTAAAAGCATGTTTTGTTTTCTCCTTTTGAAAATGATCTTTTCTGGAGCTCTATATTGTAAGACTTTTTAACCTCTAAATAAAATAAATGCTATTTGCATTGTGGGTTCATTATTTCTATTTCATGATGTAGATCAGACTGTAAATGGTAATGTGTCTGTATATCCATCATAGTTTACAATCATACAGTACCTTAAAGTATTCAGATCCCTTGACTTTTACAGCCTTATTCTAAAATGGATTAAATAAAAAATCCTCAGCAATCTACACATAATACCCCATAATGACAAAGCGGAAACAGGTTTTCAGAATTTCCTTGTGAATTTAGGAAAAATAAAACAGAAACCTTATTTATTTACATAAGTATTCAGGCCCTTTGCTATGAGACTCGAAATTGAGCTCGGGTGCATCCTGTTTCCATTGATCATCCTTGAGATGTTTCTCCACCTATGGTAAATTCAATTGATTGGATATGATTTGGAAGGGCACACTCCTGTCTATATAGGGTCCCACAGTTGACGGTGCATATCAGAAAAAAAACAAGCCATGAGGTCAAAATAATTTTCTGTAGAGCTCAGAGACAGGATTGTGTCAAGGTACAACATCTTGCAGCATGAAAGGTCCCCAAGAACACAGTGTCCTCCATCATTCATAAATGGAATAAGTTTGGAACCACGCCAACCTGAGCAATTGGGGAGAAGGGCCTTGGTCAGGGAGGTGACCAAGAACCCGATGGTCACTGACAGAGCTCCAGAGTTCCTCTGTAGAGATGGGAGAACCTTCCAGGAGGATGACCATCTCTGCAGCGCTCCACCAATCAGGCCTTTATGGTAGAGTGGCTAGATGTAATCCACTCTTCCTTAAAAGGCACATGACAGCTCGCTTGTAGTTTGCCAAAAGGCACCTAAAGGACTCACAGAACATGAGAAACAAGATTCTCTGGTCTGATGAAACCAAGATTGAACTCTTTGGCCTAAATGCCAAACGTCACGTCTGGAGGAAACCCGGCACCATACCTACGATGAAGCATGGTGATGGCAGCATCATGCTGTGGGGATGTTTTTCAGCGGCAGGGTAGGGAGACTCGTCAGGATCGAGGGAAAGATGAACGAAGCAAGGTACAGAGGTCCTTGATGAAAACCTGCCCCAGAGTGCTCAGGTTCACCTTCCAACAGGAAAACGACCCTGAGCAAGAGTGGCTTCGGGACAAGATGCTGAATGGCCCGGACTTGAACCCGATTGAACATCTCTGGAGAGACTTGTAAATGGCTATGCAGCAACGCTCCCCATCCAACCTGACAGCGCTTGAGGGTCTGCAGAGAAGAATGGGAGGAACTCCCTAAATACAAGTGTGCCAAGCTTGTATTGTTATCCCCAAAAGACGCGATGCTGTAATCGCTGCCAAATTTGCTTCAACAAAGTCCTGAGTGAAGGGTCTGAATACTTATGTAAATGTGATATTTCAGTTTGTTTTTAATAAATTTGCAAACGTTTCTTAGTCTGTTTTCGCTTTGTCATTGTAGGGTATTGTCTGTAGCTTGTTTTTTTTTTTTTTTTTTTTTGGGGGGGGGGGGCGATTTAATCTGTTTTTAAAATAAGGCTGTAACGTAACAAAATGTGGGAAAAAATTAAGGGGTCTGACTACTTTCCGAAGGGACTTTATACCCGTCATAGTTCACAATGCACGGGCAGAGTACTGGAAGTAGAGGAGACTCAGCATAGAATGTTTATCCCTGAGACGCAATTTGCTCTATAGTAGGAAGTGTAATATATACGAACGACATGGTGTAAAAAAATATATAATACAATATTAAACAATGTCATACTTGACTGTTCAATTTGTGTACAATATGGATAAATTCTGCTTGATCCGTCAATCATTCAAATCACAATCCATGACTTCATCCCAGTACACCTTTTGATTGGATCATAGCTCGAATCTCTTGATTCCCGATCGTTCGTCTCAGTTTACTTACGCCCCTTTCTCTTTACCACTTGATTTTTGGGTTAGGTTGTGAGTGGAGTTTATTGCCAGAGAGAACCAAAGTTTTGTCAGGAACGAAGTCCCATAATGGGGAAACTACAGGTAATTTGCTAGCTTATTATTTTTCCCAACTTTTCCAGGGGGTTTTCTGTTTGCAATTTTGTTCAGCAAGTCTAGCTAGCAAGCTTGACATGTACCCAAGCTACTACATGGTGATCTAGCTAGCGAGCTAACATCTAGCTGGCTGGGTGGCTGTTTGTTTAGCTAGCACAATATGGTTATACCATCATGTATTGTGAGTGTGAACTGTGTTTTACGTCATTGTCGCTTAAATTCACTACCAAAATAGGGCTTATCTTCTGTGAAACTACTCCAACACCAGGATAGCAGTGCTAATGAGATAGCTACGTAGTTCTCGGCCCCCTAGCTACTACGTAGCTAACGTTACTGGGAAAGTAGAGGTTGAAATGGGGATGTTAGTGGGTTAACTACATTTTAATTGTTTTCCAATAGAACGCTATCCATTGCCCCCAATATATTGTGTTCTAAACAATTTGTCAATATTAATTCATTATTTTCAGCTTATGTTTACTAACTGGGATAACCGATTCACACAGCGTTGGACTAAGTTCATTGTTTACATGAAACTTGGCAAAGGTCTGCGTATCTTGTCCCATGTTGTTGTGATGAGTAAAGGCAGCACAACATGAGGCTACTTGAATTTGGAAGTTTTGTTGTTGCTCAACAGCCTTGTAATTTATGATCCGTTACTTATTTGTAATCGATGTTTTTCTTCTTCTATTGTCTAGTCATCATACCTCCTCACTCATTAGTCTCTTATGACTGTGTGGGTTGCAGGTCGGCCAGGGAAGAGATTTAATGTTTGGCCTGCGAGCGTGGTGACTTGGCAGTACAGTAGGCCAGGATGCCAGAGATGACAGAGAACCAGACTCCTGGCCATAAACCACGGTAAGGACAAAAAACGGATCCTTCTGACCATTGTTACGTCTATGGGAAGGATCCCTTGGCTTATGTATTGTCAGCGCTTTACCACAGAAACGCATACAGTCTTCTGCATTGATATGGGTATCGTTTTCAGACACACAACATTAGCTAACCTCTTCATTTTCTCTTGCAGGAAGAAAAAAAACAAGGAATCTCACAATGCAGGTGAGATGTTTTAGTGTTTTTCTGTAGTTTCTCAGGATTTTGTGGGAATGACTCGCTAAGGTTTTGTTTTGGTCCTTTAGTTGAGAGACAGCGAAAAGAGAAGATCAACGCTGGAATTAACCGTATTGGGGACCTTCTACCCTGTTCCCAGGCACTGAAGCAGGTAGGCCTAATCCATAGTCACACACACACACCTTAGTGTGTTTTTGGACCAAACCATAAAACTTACAGGCTTGGTTTGCTTTTGAAGGAGTAGTATTTATCTTTTGGTCTGAAGCTATTAGTTGGTCTTGTCTGTGAAGATCCTGTTGTTTTCCTGCCATCTGTTTGTATACATGTAAATCCCATGCTGACATCCTCCCTCCCTGTCTTTAGAGTAAGAACATGATCCTGGACCAGGCCTACCGTTACATAATTGAGCTGCAGAAACAAAATGACGCCATGCTTCTCAAGGGAGGAGACCTAGTACAAGGTGAGATGAGAGTTTGTGACATTTACAGGTATGTTTTGACGGTGCAGAAGTATTTAATTCCTTTGGGTGCGTTTTCCTATGTGTTTGCTTGCATTTGACAGTGTTTGTGTGTACTTGTCTGAATGTTTGAGAGTCCTGTGTTGATGACCACTAGTCCTTGTTGTCTCCTATCTCTGCAGCTGAGGAGATCCGGCGACTGCGGCATCAGCTGGACGAGCTGCGGAAGGAGAGCGGCCATTACATTGAGCTGCTAAAAGCCCACGACATCAACTTCCTGGACGACCCCACTGTCCACTGGAAGGGCAAGTTGCGCTGTGCAAAGGTTGCCAAAGTAGCGCCCACTCACCAGCTCCCCAAAGGAATTATTGTCTACTCCAATGGAAATGTGATACGCCCAGCAGGAAAGGAACCTAGTCCAGCCTCCGATCAGGGGAAGCAACATGCTGAGGCTGTGATTGTTCAGTCATCTTGTGACATTACAGCAGGGCTAAGGGTGAACAGGGTTCTTAAGCACGTCAGCGTCCCTTCCTCTGCCCCTCCGCTCCTCCCCGGGGCAACCCTTGCCCCTACAGTGTCTATACCTGGCATCAGGCTGGTGGAACAGTGTGTAGCAGAGGCACCTTCAGCCCCAAAACTGCCGCCCTCTGTGTCCTACTTCACCCTCCAGGGTCTCTGCCCTCTCCCGACTGTCACCACCGCCTTGCCCCAGCCTGCCAACCCAGCCCCTAGTCTCAACGTCGCAGCCAGTCTGGCCACCCAACTCCCTCTCCAGCCTGTCCCCAGCCTTACAGCCCTTCCCCAGGTTATAACCACCCAGAACGCTGCCAGCAGGACGACTATCCCCAGCAGCTCAAGCCTCCTCAGGGCCAGTGCAGCAGGGAGCACACAGACCACCTGGACTACCCTACAGCTGGCTGGGAACACAGTGCAACCTGTCTGCCAGTCTCTCTCCACACAGGAGACTACCACCACTGGGCAGCAGGTGTCTCTATGCCCCATGGGCACTAAACCATCAGTTCAACCCATTCATATTAAAATGAGGCCACAGGTACCCATACAGCTCCAGGCACCCATCACTGCCCATATCCAAGCCCAGCCCTCCATACAGAGGACACCCCAGCTTCGGCCAGCTATCCTTGCCCAGCACCAGCCTCAGCCAGTCATGGCCCCCAAGCCACAGTGTGCCATCCTCCCTCAGTCAGCCATAATTCCCCAGCCTGCTGTGGTAGCCCACTCAGCTATGATGTCACAACCTCAACCTGCTGTACTACAACCGGCAACAGTCCTCCCCCATCCACAGACTGCCCTGATGAATCAGCCCCAGCCCCACCCCCAGACATCTGTGATGCCCCTCCTCCAGACCATGCAAGTATTGCAAGTAAACCCTGCAGGGACAACAGTTGCTGGGGTAACGGCTCCTCAGAACACTAACAACCCGAATGTTGTCATCCTACAGCAGACCAATCCTTGCTCAGCCCAGTCGGTTGTCAGGGAGGACTTAACCAATCAGACGCCTTGCCAGCACATCGTCATCATCCAGGCCTCCAATCAGCCTCCACCTGCTCCTCCTCAGAACCCTCAGGTTGGCATGGTGCCCACTACAGCACCTGTCATGCCCAATCAGATTGTCGCAACCAGCTGCCCAACTTCCACCACTGGGCAACAGATATTTGGGGGTAAACAGTTGGTCCATATTCTACCCCGTCCTGTACCTCAAACCCAGGCCCCCCCGGTTCCCCCGACCCCTCAGACCATCACTGTGAATGGCCAGGTGTTTTCCCTGCAGCCCATGAAGACCTCGGATAAGTATGGCTCTCAGGGTGGCCAGAGCAGTCTCCAGCTGATCCAGCCCACCACTGTTGAGGAGCCCACCACCAATGTGGCTCTGCACACCCTGGGAGCCCTCAGCAGTCTCAACCAGAGCATCTCACAGGGCATGCCGCCATGCATCTCCACCCAGAGTAACGTCCAGCTGACCCTTGCCCCACCATCCTACTCTATAGTGCCACAACAGCCATCTTCTGTCACGGTTTCAGCAGCTCCACACAGTTCCCCTGTCAGTCAGATCTCGATCCCCAGTGTGACTCCACCCAGAACAGGTCTGGCAGTGGGTACAGGGAAGGCCTCGCGGAGACAGCCTGGCACAGCTTCAATGCCCAGAGCTAAGAGAGCCACCACCAAGAGGACCAAGTTGGTTAGGAAGAAGGAGCCGAAACGGGGGCAGACTAGTCGTACTGTCACCATTGCAGCCAAGCCAGTGGCTGTAACAGGGGACCGTCAGGAACAAGAGGCCACTGTGGTTCAGGGAATCCCATCCTCTGCTGCTGGGACAATACAGCCAAAGCCTGGCCCTGTCAGCACCACAGTGAACACATCCTCGGTTAGTAGTATTGAGGCAGCCACACATGGCAGACCTGTGGGTAGTGTTGGCTCTCCACAGTCCACACCTAAAGATGGTAGTGTCAATGCTGCTACACATAGTGGGCCAACTGTCTCCAGTGCATGCACAACACACAGTAGAACCTCTGTGGCAAATGCCACTAGTGTCACTCCGTGTACATCAACAGTCGGTATCAGCTCCACACAGAGTCAACTCATTATCACTAGTGTTGTGAGTCTATCTGCAGTCACCACTATCACGTGTGTAGCAGATACTCCTACAGTCAGTGCTATTGTTTCTTCCCAGAATAAACAACCTGCTGTCGCCCCTAGTGACAGCTCCACTCACCTTAGACCTATAGTCACACAGAACAGACAGCCTGTCACTACTACTGTCAACACTGTGCAAGCTAGATTAGCTGCCACGAATGGCAGTTCTAGACAGAGCAGATCTATGCTGACCAGTGCCTTTTCCACAGAGACTAGATCCACATCTATGGGTGTGACGTCGTCAGCAGCATGTCGACCCTCAGTCAGCACTGTAAGCTCAATAGAAAGTACACCAATGGTGTCTCTCCAGTCTGCTCAGCTCACCTCATCAATGGGTCAGACCAAGCCAGCCAACAGCCAGGAGTCTCAGCCTACAACCCAGTCCCAGCCTGTGGCTTTTCCCTCGGTCCCCTCCACACCAACCCCCTGCTCCGGTGCACTGTCTTTCTCTTCAACCTCTCTAACAGTTCCCATGACCATGCCATCAGAATACAGGAAGCGGGTCACCTGCAATAGACCCTCGAACCAGCAAATGACCATGCCCATTTCCACCCCCAAACCATCCCATCGTGCTGAGCTGAAAGTGACAGCGGTGTCAGGCAGGGAGAAGGAGCCTCAGGCAGAAGGCCACCCCAGCGCAGCGATGGAGAAAGGGAGTGTGAGGAATAATGCAGCGCCCTCTAGAAAGGACTCCACTCTCCCACAGCAGGTGTACACACTAGACAACGAGGCCCCGGATCAGCCTCAGGCTCCCAGCAGACAGACTGACTCACCCTTGTCTGGTGGAGCAGGTGGCGGAATGGGCTTCTCTGTGGCGTCCATGCTTCCTACTGGCCACAGTGTCAGTTCCTCGCCGAGTCATTTTGGACCATTTACTTTTACCACAGAGCAGGCTGATATCCTGGCTATGTTGGAGCAGGACAGTCCTGGGAGGAGGGTGGGGGGCTGCACCGTGGACAACCCCACCGGCTCCACAAACAACCCAACGCCTGCATGGGAACCCAACCCCAAGTCCCAGCAAGCCTCCAGCAGCAAAGAGAGGGGGGCTGGACAACAGACGAAGCTCACCAAACAGATGGAAACTCCAGCGGCTAAACCCCCATCACAGTTGTCTGTCAGGGGCCAGGCTGGAGAAGTAGCAGGCAGTGCAGCCAGCGGAGTCAGACATCCGCAGAACCTCTCCTACTCCCAGTCCCAACCCCAGAGCCAAGCCCAGTCTGGTACTGCCAGCACCCTCAGTGTCAACAACCTGATCCGGCCCAGCTCCCGTCAGCAGCAGGCCTACCCAGGCTCCCCCAGTCTAGCTGGGCAGCAGGGCTCAGTCCCATCCCCTGCGGGGAACTCAGCCCATGTCTCCCAGCCCTCCACCCCTGGCCTTCCTCCCTGCTCGGGCTCAGTCCAACTGAACGAGTACACTCCCCTTAAGAGTGCCCAGATGAGGCCCCAGGTGGGGGTGGGTGAGCCACGACACATCAAGGACGTGTCCAAGCGGCCAGCCCAGGACGATGTGATGCTGTCCAGCAGTAACAAGCGACATAAGGCCTGCCCATCGGCCTCCAACGTGGGCTGCATGGAGGTCAAACCCCTGGACCACAGCCAGATGATGGTACCCCAACTTCCCCCTACCTCCTCATCCATCATGACCAGGATCAACCCTGATGGAGTTGGCACCCTGTTCTCAGGCAACACCTTCATGAGTACGGTGCTTAGACCCACCGAGAGCCACTGTACCCCCCAGCTACCCGTACAGGAACACAACCAACCAGGTGTGCTCCACCTGCCTCAGGTCCACCCCCAGCATGGTGCACCCCAGCTGGGCCAACACCTCGGGGGGAACCCCTACCTGAAGCAGCAGCAGCAGCAACAGGAGCAGCAGAGGCACCACCTGTACCAGCTCCAGCACCACTTGACCCAGCCTGACCCTGCACAGCTCCACAGCCTCCACCAGAGGGCGCTGCAGCAGGAGCAGCACGTCCAGAAGAAGCGGGTGCTGGTTGGAGGGGGTCATGGCGGCCCTCCTGTTGGCCTGCAACAGAAACAACACCACCTGGAGAAGACTGGAGTTCAACAGCAGCAGCATCATCAACAATCACACCAACAACACCAACAACAGTCTCAACAACAGCACCAACAGCAAACACACCAACAGCAGCAGCACCAACAACAGTCACAACATCAACAGTCTCATCAACAACAGCACCAACAGCAAACACAACAGCAACACCAACAACAAGCCCAGTCACAGCAACATCATCAACAACACCCTCAACAGCAGAGCTCCCACTCCAGACACCAGCACCTCCAGCAGCAACAGATCCAGCAGCAGCAGCAACAGCAGCAGCACTTTGGGTCGCGGCACCAGGAGAAGAGCTGTGAGGGCCAGCCAGGACCAGCAGGACCCAGAGCTCACCACAGCAGCCACCTGGCCCAGCAGGAACACCTCAAGGTACAGGAACTACTGAGGCTGTCTTGAATGGTAGCCATAAAATGATAGGATTACATTTACTTTGAATACGTACTCTTGCTATTCTATGGTAGTATATTGGTGCTATAAATTGTATGCATATGCATGATAAAGCATGTTTTTGTATTTCATGTGTTATCTAATTAAGCAATAAAGCCTGAGGAGGTGTGGTATATGGCTAATATACCACGGCTAAGGGCTGTTCTTATGCACGATGCAACGGGGAGTCCCTGGATACAGCTCTTAGCCATGGTATATTGGCCATATACCACAAACCCCTGAGGTGCCTTATTGCTATTATAAACTGGTTACCAACGTAATTAGAACAGTAAAACTACATGTTTTGTCATAACCATGGTATACGGTCTGATATACCACAGCTTTCAGCCAAGTTTATAATATCAAATCATTTATTCTCTCCTATCCCCTACCTTCAGTCTGGTCAGGACCACAGTACCATGCAGAGGCTGATGAGCTCTAGGAACCTGGAGCAGCAACTGACTTCCCAGCCCAGCAACCCTGCCTCTCGGCCCTCCGACCTGGGCTGTGCCCCCTCGCGCCAGGAGCGCCACCGGGTCTCCAGCTACTCAGCAGAGGCTCTCATTGGGAAGAGTTCCTCCACTGGTGAGCAGCAGCAACAGCAGCGCATGGGGCTCCATCTCCAGGCCACCCGCGGTACTACACAGGAGCAACCAGACCTACGGGGCTACCTGGACACATCCAGAGTGAAGGGCAACGTTGCACATAACCCTCAGAGCAGGCTGCCCCCAGACCACACTGGTTCTGCAGACGTCCAGAGGATTTCTGAGTGTCCTCCGTTTAAAACGCTGAGCGGTGCTGGAGGGGGGCATCAACTGGGGGGCTTCGAGGTCCAGGTGTCCCGTGGCGGGGACATGACACCTAAATCAGGTCCTTCCTCTCAGAGAGGCCATCAGGGGCAGCAGGGGGGATTTCGAATGGGACTGGGGCCTCCAGGGGATGGGCGACCCCGTGGTGGGTACAGTGGACCCCATCCTGGGACACAGGGGGTGCATATTGGTGCTCCAGGGCTTCCTCTGGACCAGGAGGGGTGTCAACAGAGCTTCATGCAGAGTCTCCTGGAGCAGACCAACCACCAGAGGGCAGTCCAGTGCTGTCCTCCGGTCAGTATGGAGTACGGCTGTGTGCCTGGCAGCTCTGCAGGGGACATGCAGGCTAAAGCATCCAGCCCCAGTGTTCCTCCCACACAGAAGGCCTCAGCTATGAGGCTTGGGGAGGGCAACAAGGGCCACATCCCTCAGGGTAGTGGGAACATGGGTGCCCACCCAGGGGTACGGGCAGGCCTCCCCCACCCTCCTACCCCCCACAGCAGCTCCGAGCCAGGCCGCACCCCTGCCCCCTCCAGACCCCCCACCTCAGTCAGCCAGCGCTCCCGCCACATCACCCAGGAGGCCCAGAGCGGGAAGCTGAGGCCTGGGGAGCGACAACGTTCAGGCAGCCTGAGACCTGGGAATCCCTTTGAGCCTGACGTCCACCTGCTGGGTCGACCACAGTCAGGGGGTGAGGCACGGCGCAGCAGTATCGTCCGCTTTATGGCAGACAATGCCCAGGTTGCTGGGGACAACAACCTTGTGCCTGACCAACACCTGGCCCAGAACTTTGGCTTCCCCTTCATCCCAGAAGGAGGGATGAATCCCCCTCCTCCTATCAACGCCAACTCTACCTTTATCCCTCCTGTCAGCCAGCCCAACTCCTCGCGCCCCTCGGCCCTGCTACCTGTAGAGCCCCAGAACACCTTACCCTCCTTCTACCCCTCCTACCCCTCTGCCGCCCACCCCAGCGACATACCCCTCCAGTACTTCTCCAACCAGATGTTCACCAGCCCCGGCACCGACAAGAGCAGCTCTGCCCCCCTCAACAACCGCTTCGGCTCCATCCTGTCCCCCCCGCGTCCCGTAGGGTTCGCCCAGGCCAGCTTCCCCCTACTCTCAGACATGCCCCCTATGCCCATCAGCAACTCCTCTGGCATTACCCCACACCTGTCCAACTTCAGCCTCACCTCGCTGTTCCCAGAGATCGCCACAGCAATGCAGCCTGATGGTTCTGCGATGCCTATGTCCCCCCTGTTGTCCCTCTCCAACACTTCCTCTGCAGACTCGGGCAAACAGCCCAACCGCCCCGCCCACAACATCAGCCATATCCTAGGGCATGATGGGAGCTCTGCCGTGTAGGTGAGAGGACTTGAGGTGCCAACGTGGTAGTCAGGAATGTTCTGTCTCCATTCCATTTCAGTGAGAAATGTGTTCAATTGAATTACGTGAAGAAATGCCATGGCCAATTGAATTGACAGGAGTTCCAACTCTTTTGTGTGGATTGAAGCGGTTGTAAGGGCTGCTGATCGGTTCTGTATGTTAGCTGACTTGCTTGGTATCATGTTATTATTCATGGTTAGTGAACCTACTCTCACATTCAAGTGTTTTCTACTTTGACAGCCTGTCAGTTCAATTGATACCTTAACATGGCATCGGATGCCCGAGTTACTGAAGTCATAGCATTTCACTGAGCATTCCCCTCCTATACATCTATGATGGGGGAAATAAAGCTTCTAAACCATATGGTTTGCAAATATGTCTGACGTGACGACATATCTGCTTGTAACATGCTATGAAGAGTTTTGTACTTTCATTGACTGTGACGTTAAAATTGCACAACATTCTAAATGTAACTTAATCATGGTGGCTGTACAGAACCCATTTGTGTAGAGCTATTTTGTAAATATATTTCTTATGACAATTGTTAGTATAATATGTATGTATCTGTACATAAATAAAGTTGATTTATTAACCTTTTATTTATTGTTAAACTTGGTTTGTTTCAGAAACAGGATGTCCTCCAGATATCACTAGTTTCCCTTTAACAGTACTTTCTGTGCCTTCAGTTGAGTGAGGGACAAATCAAAGCAAGCTATCTGAAATGGCTTCTTGCGATTATACCTGCTTTATTTCAATTCCCTACAAACCATTTAACAGGGTTAAAAATTAAACGTGAAAGCCAAGGTGATTTCATTATAAGCTTTATTTACATGCAATAGTGCTCCAGCCTGTGTAACCATGACAACAGCTACACACAAAGATGGATTACAGATTCAGGAACTCCTTCATTTTGATCTCCGATGCCTCACAGGGAAGGCTAATACTGATGCACCAATGTGTGGGGGAAGGATAATATTGACGCAGACGTCAAAGATCCCCTCACAAGGCACAGTCATTTGGAGTAGTGACCAGCAGAAACAGACTGTCATTTCAGTCTCAAATTTAAATCGGCTTGGGTGTGACTGGGTAACAAAACTTCCAGAATCTTCCCCTCCTAAAAATAAATAACTATACAATATATCTCTTTGTACTCTAAACTACTGAAGGCAGAATGATTTTAAGTTGCATACATGTAATACTTTTGATGAAAAATTCATATTTCTTTATGAAACGGCGGACACTTGTACCATCACTGAACAGAAGAGGGAGTATATACAACACGGGGGGTGTATAAAATGCATTTTCATTGAACACAGAGGTAGTGCTCCCTCAAAAAGCTTGCTCTCTGTTCCTCTACTGAGCAGCACAACCCTGTCCATTTTTTCTGACATGCGACTATCAGGATCGTATAATAACCAGATGTCTGTTTAAGTTGGAAATAAGGGGAACATAGGAGTTCTACAGGGAATGACTTAAAGCAGACTGGTAGACGTGCTGCTGGTGCCTAGTCAGAGAAACAGTGGCATGCCAGTCAGATGAAACCTTCAACAGAATGCGCTGACTGACTTAAATCAGCACCAGGATTAGAATCCCCCTCCTTTCCTCAAGGTGTGCAGACATGAATATACAATCACATAGCAGGATTACAACATCACAGAAAGTGACATACAGATACATGTATTTTTCAATATGAACATATCCTTATATACAGCATAACAAAACAATGTTTATGTACAAAAGCATAAATATATAAATATCTGTGATACAAAAATAAAGACTTTTGTTTTCTGTTTTTCTGAGAGTGTTTTTCAAGCATATGTTGAGTCTGACGTCTCTGTTTCACTCTGGAGTGGAAGTGCATCTTGGGATTCTGGCGTTGTAGCTGTTGATGTTGTCGCCGTGGAGTTCTCCTCCAGTGATAGCAGAGGAGAGGGAGAGCAGGGTAGAAGGTCTACACAGACAGACAGGGGAAGAAAATACATGGTTATTTGACATCTGCAGTGGGCATACACGCATTCATAGCTGAAGTGTGAGGTGAATGCAGAAGTGTTCCTAATGTTAAAGTTTTGAGAGAACAGACACGTACCTAGATTGATGTCCCCATTGTGAAAATGGGCATTGCCCGTCAGCTCCTGAGTGCTGATTGGCTGTTCAGAGGTGTTGAGGAGCTGGAGGGTGGAGTCATCGGGCAGACAGCAGTCCTCACCGTCTCCAGGCTCACTGAGAGGGAGAGAGATGTTTGGGTGAGAATGATTATATATACACATGTAAACCCAACAGGAGGCTTTTTGACTTTAGGCCGTCATTGTAAATAAGAATTTGCTCTTAACTGATTTGCCTAGCTAAATAAAGGTTACATAAATACATACAATTAAAATAAACACAGATGGACTGAAAAACTATCTGGATGACTGACAAATTGAGGATATGTGAGAACAGTCCTGTGCCTACCTGTTAGAGTAGTGGTAGCCTGGGGCGTGTCCATTTGGCATGGTCTGTGCTAGCAGCGTGTCACACTCCATATCATACTCCACATCCTCCTGCAATAGGAACAAGAGACATCTGTTAGACTTCTGTTACACATGAAAAACAAATTAATAAGGTGCCCAAAACTAATACACTCCCAACAGAGATTTATTGGGCAGATGCACAAGACATGACCTTGACATGTTGATGGAACTCACCTGGCGTAGTCCTGGCAGACGGTGTGTGGGGTAATGGTGTTTCCCATTGGGCGTGCACTCTCTGTTAGGGGGGTAGATGGCATGCGGTGGGGGCAAATGGGGGTCCAGCGGGCAGTGGCCAACCAGAGCCAGGCCCTGCAGAGGCACCATGGTATACTGGCATGAGGAGACAGGGTGTGCCACGGCTGGGAAACACAGGTCTGATGTTTGCTCTGGAGAGGAGAAAACACAATCACTGTTGTTAGATATGGACAAGACTGACACGCGACAAAAATGTGGATATGAGAGAAGAATTGAGGGAATTATGAATTACTAGTCAATTCAAAATTGCAGATTGGTCAATTCAGATGGACAATTGTTCATCACAACAATTGTGATGACTAAGTGCTCTACTCAATCTGTAGCGCTGAAGAGCCACTTTATAGCTCAATTGACAATTAAAGGCGATGTTCCCGTGGTCGCTGAGACCGAATTCACAGTAAACGCTGCATATGACGGCTCAATCAGAAATGATCTTTACATTTTAACGCTGATCTTCCGCAATACATTGGCGATACGGATTGAATCCAGCCCAAAATCGTAATTGATCCAACAACTACTACCACTGCCCTCCCATTATCATCATCATCATAACTACTAACTCTGTTTGGCCCAGGCTCTCCACAGGCAGAAGGGGATGAAGGCTACAATGATGAAGACGAGGGCCCCCAGGACCACACCCACTATGAGGTAGGGGAGGTCGCTGGGGCGGGGCACAGGCCCCCCGGGGTGCTCTGGTCTCTGGGATGACGCCTCCGATGGAGAGGGCCGCTGGTTCAGTCGAGCTGGGGGTAGAGAGGGGTTTGTTTACTTGATATAACAACATGTATTACAGTCAGGCTATCGAATTAATTACATGAAGAATTATACTTTTGTTGTTTATTGGATAGGATAGCAAGAGAGACAAGTTAGAAGAGGCTGGTGGGAGGAGCTGTAGGAGGACGGGCTCATTGTAATGGCTGGAACTGAATTGATGGAACGGAGTCAAACATGGTTTCCATGTGTTTGATACTGTTCCATTTATGTCATTCCAGCCATTACAATGAGCCCGTCCTCCTACAGCTCCTCCCACCAGCCTCCTCTGGCTGCAGCAGTATGTGTGTTCTGGAGGCTTAGACTGCTGGACCACCCTAGCCACGTATGATGTTTTTTAACCAGCATGCTATAGTGTTCCTCGTCCTCACCTCGACCCCCCTCAAAAAATAAAATCTATAAAACTTGACACATGCCTGTGATGTGTGGTTGTCCCACCTGGCTGTCTTAAGATGAATGTAAGTCTCTCTGGATAAGAGCGTCTCCTAAATGTCTAAAATGTAAATATAAATGTAAGTCTCTCTGGATAAGAGCGTCTGCTAAATGACTAAATGTTAATATAAATGTAAGTCTCTTTGCTAAATGACTAAATGTTAATATAAATGTAAGTCTCTCTGCTAAATGACTAAATGTTAATATAAATGTAAGTCTCTTTGCTAAATGACTAAATGTTAATATAAATGTAAGTCTCTCTGCTAAATGACTAAATGTTAATATAAATGTAAGTCTCTTTGCTAAATGACTAAATGTGAATATAAATGTAAGTCTCTCTGCTATATGACTAAATGTTAATATAAATGTAAGTCTCTCTGCGAAATGACTAAATGTTAATATAAATGTAAGTCTCTCTGCTAAATGACTAAATGTTAATATAAATGTAAGTCTCTCTGGATAAGAGCGTCTGCTTAATGACTAAAATGTTAATATAAATGTAAGTCTCTCTGCTAAATGACTAAATGTTAATATAAATGTAAGTCTCTCTGCTAAATGACTAAATGTTAATATAAATGTAAGTCTATCTGCTAAATGACTAAATGTTAATATAAATGTAAGTCTCTCTGCTAAATGACTAAATGTTAATATAAATGTAAGTCTATCTGCTAAATGACTAAATGTTAATATAAATGTAAGTCTCTCTGCTAAATGACTAAAATGTTAATATAAATGTAAGTCTCTCTGCTAAATGACTAAATGTTAATATAAATGTAAGTCTCTCTGCTAAATGACTAAAATGTTAATATAAATGTAAGTCTACTAAATGACTAAATGTTAATATAAATGTAAGTCTCTCTGAATAAGAGCATCTACTAAATTACTCAATATTAATATAAATGTAAGTCTCTGCTAAATGACTAAATGTTAATATAAATTTAAGTATCTGCTAAATGACTAAAATGTTAATAAATGTAAGTCTCTTTGCTATATGACTAAATGTTAATATAAATGTAAGTCTCTCTGCTAAATGACTAAATGTTAATAAATGTAAGTCTCTACTAAATGACTAAATGTTAATATAAATGTAAGTCTCTGCTTAATGACTAAAATGTTAATATAAATGTAAGTCTCTCTGAATAAGAGCGTCTACTAAATGACTAAAATGTTAATATTACTGTAAGCATGTGTCACCAAGATGACTATGAGATCTGCTCACCTTTAGTTTCTAAGATAACCACGTTGCCAAACTCGCTCTCTCCCCCCTCGTTGAAGCTCTGCATCTTGATGTCGTAGGCCGTCTCAGGCTGCAGGTCAGTGATAGAGTGCCAGTAACGGTCACCCTCCACCACGTCCTTCTTATAGTCACTGTCGTTGTCACTGTCTGTCGGCCGGTAGAAGATGTAGAAACCGTAGACAGGGGTGTTGTTGACGGCAGTGTACTGTGGAGAGAAAGAATATGAACGGTTTAATGTTAGCATAACAACAGTAACAAGAGTTATAGCCATACTTATATCACGATAACCCACACACACACACACACACACACACACACACACACACACACACACACACACACACACACACACACACACACACACACACACACACACACACACACACACACACAGCTCCACTCACCGTCCATTTTAGGATGATGGTGGTCTCGTTGATAGCTTCATTATAAGTGATGTAGGGTCCGTCTACAGGGCGTTCGTTGGGCCTGCCACCCCCCACCACCGTGTAGGCCTTAGAGGGGGCACTGGGGGGGCTGGCGCCAATCACATTTACCGCCAACACACGGAACTTATAGGACATGCCTACAGGGAAACAGAAAGCCCACGTGGGTTAAACTAACTAAACACCAGTTACACAGCCTCTCTGTTTCTCCATTCACACTAATGGTTACCATCTGGTCACCATGTTGATTACAGTCATTATTAAAATAGCTAGGATTATGATGATGACTGATAGTGTAATGTCCATGATAATGAGAGTCATGCTAATGATAATGACGCCATTTGTCATAATGAGGAATAACATTATGATGGGAACGACGATGATGATGAAGCTCACCTTTCTCCAGGCCAGTGATCTCCACAGACAGTCGCTGGGGGGGGATGTTAGTGACGGCCTCCTCCCACTCCCCACCTCCCTTCCCCTTCAGCTTCTTAAACTCCACTCTGAAAGACTGGATGGGGAAACCACGGTTACCGCGTGGGATCCATGTCACGTAAGCAGATGTCTCAGTCGCCATGGAGATGGTGGGCTTATCAGGGGCCTCAGGAGCTGTGGGAAAGTGATAGGGGTTAAACGGACATCAAATCTAATATTGTTCCCATATTAAGGCACACAAGGACAGACACTCTCAGAAACACAAAAGCCCAAACATGAACAGACACGAACAGGTACAGTAACAAACTTACTAAGACTTACTGTGAGCTCATCCTTGAGTGTTAAAAGTGAAAGAGAGATCAAGACAGGTCACATGTTAGTACAGAGTAGAAAGGTGGGGGGGTTAACAGCTAGTCAAACAGCTTGATAAGGGCTCGGTCAGGATGTTAGAGATCTAACTGTGTGGCATCTATGGAACAACCACACTGGTTAGTTAGAGTGACAGTAGGTGAGGGGCAGGGGACTTACGAGAGAGGCGAGGTGATGGTACTGGAGGAGTTTTAGGGAGCTCGTTCTGACCTCCTGGACCCCTACGACCTGTTGGCATGGAAAAAACAAGAGTGTTTGCAAAAAGACACAAATACGGTAGTGGGATATATGATAATCATTGTGATGATAGATAAATGAATGGATGTACCTTTGCCTGTCCTGAAGGTCATCATGGCGGGTTGTCCCAGGCCAGCACAGTTCTTAGCAGACATCTCTACCTCGTACAGACTGGCTGGCTGCAGCTTGGCCAGGGTCAGCTTGTGGAGAAACCCAGAGATACTGCTGCTGGTCCACTCACCTGGAGGGTCCTCTATCTGTGTGTGTGTGTGTGTGTGTGTGTGTGTGTGTGTGTGTGTGTGTGTGTGAGAGAGAGAGAGAAAGAAAGATCAGTCAGTGTGTGAGGATGATGTGAGAATGAGTCATGTCTGTAGTTGTAGACAAATATCAATCTACACTGAATGAGTGTAACATTGTGTGTAGAAAACGTGTGTGTCCATGAGTTAACTAGCCTGTACCTTTCTGTACTTGACGATGTACTCCATCACAGGAGAGCCTCCATCGTGGCGAGGTTTCCAGGTCAGATCATAGAAGTCAGCCTTGACGGTCCTGGGCTGGCTGAGGATGACAGGGGCCTCTGCCACAGAGATCTGCCCAGTCAGCTCAGAGCAGTCCAGGGTCAGCACGCTACCCGTGGCCCCGGGCTTCACTGGGACCTGCTCCCGCAGCACCTTGTCTGGGCTCAGTGGACGCAGGATGGAGGGCAGCTTCCCTGACCGAGACGGAACACCGGTTGGTAAGGTGACCAGCCTGGCGGCAGCCTGCGAGCTACCCACACCATTCTCAGCCATGCACTGGTACAAGCCGTTGTCCTGCGGGCCCACGTTGATGACACGCAGCACGCGGGCAGACAGGCGGTGGCGTGGTGACGAGGCCAGGGGGCGGGCGTTGTGGAGCCATACCACAGAGGGGGTGGGTTTACCCCTGGCCAGGCAGCTGAAGCGCACACTCTCCCCCCACGACACCTCCTGCTGCTGGAGCTCCATGGTTACTTGGGGAGGCTCTGCAGAGAGAGAATGGAGAGGGAGAGTTAGTCTGTGTGTGTGTCAGTGAGCGAGTACACTGTAAGGTAATGTCTAGCATATTAGCTTGAGTAACGTTTGATTGTGAGTGATGGCTGGTTGTGAGTGATGGCTGGTTGTGTGGGAGTGAGCTTGATTAAGTATGTCTGTATCGGTGTGCGTGCCAGCATGTGTATGTGTGTGTGTGGGGCTGTGCCGTGCGGAGACAGGCCAGTCAGTTGATGGTTGGCTGGTCGTGACAAGCCAGAGCTCATTAACGCTACAGCAGCACACACTTTAATTAGGGGCTGCTGCTGAGAGGAGACTCACTGGAAAAACAGTCATCCATAACTGAGTCCTGCTCTATAAAGTCCTCCACACACACTCTAAAATAACCCTCTATACTATATATATACCAACAGGGCTCTGCCAAGCTCACACACACACACACACACACACACACACACACACACACACACACACACACACACACACACACACACACACACACACACACACACACACACACACACACACACACACACACACACACACACACACACTTCTCTCGCTCCACCAAACGTGAGTCAGTCTAATCATCAAGTCTATGATGCAGATAAAACCTGAAAATCCCCTAAAATGGAGCAACTCCATAAGTTTCAAATCCTTTCAGAACTCTTAATTTTGTACCCATCATACAGGAGTGTTAGCACAGTGTTTCTCCAACCTCTCCCCCGGGACTTCCAGCCGTTCCATGTACTTCATCTATTCCACAGCTAGCACACCTGATTCAACTTGTCAACTAATCATCAAGCCCTTGACTAGGTGAACCAGGTGAGCTAGTTCAGAGTTAAAACAAAATGGTGAAATGTCTGTCGGTCCCCGAGGAGAAGTTAGAAGACCACTGTTTTAGAGGAACAGAAACATACATAACACCTCATCCTAGTATCATCCTACTGAACCCATTTCATCCTACTGAACCCCTCCTAGTATTATCCTACTCAACCCATCCTAGTATCATCCTACTCAACCCATATCATCCTACTGAACCATCCTAGTATCATCCTACTGAACCCATATCATCCTACTGAACCCATCCTAGTATTATCCTACTCAACCCATCCTAGTATCATCCTACTGAACCCATATCATCCTACTTAACCCCTCCTAGTATTATCCTACTCAACCCATCCTAGTATCATCCTACTGAACCCATATCATCCTACTGAACCCCTCCTAGTATTATCCTACTCAACCCATCCTAGTATCATCCTACTGAACCCATATCATCCTACTGAACCCCTCCTAGTATTATCCTACTCAACCCATCCTAGTATCATCCTACTGAACCCATATCATCCTACTGAACCCCTCCTAGTATCATCCTACTGAACCCATATCATCCTACTGAACCCCTCCTAGTATTATCCTACTCAACCCATCCTAGTATCCTCCTACTGAACCCATATCATCCTACTGAACCCCTCCTAGTATTATCCTACTCAACCCATCCTAGTATCATCCTACTGAACCCATATCATCCTACTGAACCCATATCATCCTACTGAACCCCTCCTAGTATCATCCTACTGAACCCCTCCTAGTATCATCCTACTGAACCCACATCTTCCTACTGAACCCCCCTAGTATTATCCTACTCAACCCATCCTAGTATCATCCTACTGAACCCACATCTTCCTACTGAACCCCTCCTAGTATTATCCTACTCAACCCATCCTAGTATCATCCTACTGAACCCATATCATCCTACTGAACCCATATCATCCTACTGAACCCCTCCTAGTATTATCCTACTCAACCCCTCCTAGTATCATCCTACTGAACCCCTCCTAGTATCATCCTACTCAACCCCTCCTAGTATCATCCTACTCAACCCATCCTAGTACCATCCCACTCAACCCCTCCTAGTATTATCCTACTCAACCCATCATAGTATCATCCTACTGAACCCACATCTTCCTACTGAACCCCTCCTAGTATTATCCTACTCAACCCATCCTAGTATCATCCTACTGAACCCATATCATCCTACTGAACCCCTCCTAGTATTATCCTACTGAACCCCTCCTAGTATCATCCTACTCAAACCATCCTAGTACCATCCTACTGAACCCCTCCTAGTATCATCCTACTGTACCCATATCATCCTACTGAACCCCTCCTAGTATTATCCTACTCAACCCATCCTAGTATCATCCTACTGAACCCATATCATCCTACTGAACCCATATCATCCTACTGAACCCCTCCTAGTATTATCCTACTCAACCCCTCCTAGTATCATCCTACTGAACCCCTCCTAGTATCATCCTACTGAACCCACATCTTCCTACTGAACCCCCCTAGTATTATCCTACTCAACCCATCCTAGTATCATCCTACTGAACCCACATCTTCCTACTGAACCCCTCCTAGTATTATCCTACTCAACCCATCCTAGTATCATCCTACTGAACCCATATCATCCTACTGAACCCATATCATCCTACTGAACCCCTCCTAGTATTATCCTACTCAACCCCTCCTAGTATCATCCTACTGAACCCCTCCTAGTATCATCCTACTCAACCCCTCCTAGTATCATCCTACTCAACCCATCCTAGTACCATCCCACTCAACCCCTCCTAGTATTATCCTACTCAACCCATCATAGTATCATCCTACTGAACCCACATCTTCCTACTGAACCCCTCCTAGTATTATCCTACTCAACCCATCCTAGTATCATCCTACTGAACCCATATCATCCTACTGAACCCCTCCTAGTATTATCCTACTGAACCCCTCCTAGTATCATCCTACTCAAACCATCCTAGTACCATCCTACTGAACCCCTCCTAGTATCATCCTACTGTACCCATATCATCCTACTGAACCCCTCCTAGTATTATCCTACTCAACCCATCCTAGTATCATCCTACTGAACCCATATCATCCTACTGAACCCATATCATCCTACTGAACCCCTCCTAGTATTATCCTACTCAACCCCTCCTAGTATCATCCTACTGAACCCCTCCTAGTATCATCCTACTCAACCCCTCCTAGTATCATCCTACTCAACCCATCCTAGTACCATCCCACTCAACCCCTCCTAGTATTATCCTACTCAACCCATCATAGTATCATCCTACTGAACCCACATCTTCCTACTGAACCCCTCCTAGTATTATCCTACTCAACCCATCCTAGTATCATCCTACTGAACCCATATCATCCTACTGAACCCCTCCTAGTATTATCCTACTCAACCCATCCTAGTATCATCCTACTGAACCCATATCATCCTACTGAACCCATATCATCCTACTGAACCCCTCCTAGTATTATCCTACTCAACCCATCCTAGTATCATCCTACTGAACCCATATCATCCTACTGAACCCATATCATCCTACTGAACCCCTCCTAGTATTATCCTACTCAACCCCTCCTAGTATCATCCTACTCAACCCATCCTAGTACCATCCCACTCAACCCCTCCTAGTATTATCCTACTCAACCCATCATAGTATCATCCTACTGAACCCACATCTTCCTACTGAACCCCTCCTAGTATTATCCTACTCAACCCATCCTAGTATCATCCTACTGAACCCATATCATCCTACTGAACCCCTCCTAGTATTATCCTACTGAACCCCTCCTAGTATCATCCTACTCAAACCATCCTAGTACCATCCTACTGAACCCCTCCTAGTATCATCCTACTGTACCCATATCATCCTACTGAACCCCTCCTAGTATTATCCTACTCAACCCATAAGTGAGGACCAAAGTTTGGGGATATATATATTTTTTTACACTCACAGGTTGGCACTACTCACCAAACACCTGCACGTCGTAGAGCACAGTAGCGGCGCTCTCTGATCCGATGCCGTTGTCAGCGTGACACTTGTACGTCCCTGAGTCGCCCTCGCCCGCCGCGTCGATCAGCAGGTTGCTGAGCAGGAAGCGCGTGTTGTTATGGAAACGCAGGTCCTGACCGTCCTTGGCCCATGTAACCTGCGGGGTCGGGATGCCGCTGGCCACACACTCCAGGACCAGACGCTGTCCCTTAGTGACCATGATGGTGCGAGACACTGGGGGGTAGATGATACGGGCCGCCTCCGACGTCGAACCTAGAGAGAGTGATGGAAGGAGGGGGAGAGGAACTGTGTTTATGCAATGGGTTGTTTTTCAGTAAAGCATCTCACTGGCCCTGTTATAATCTTATTAAGAGGTATTTGAAAGTTACAAATCACATTACTTAGAAACAAATCAAATTAGCTAATAAAATGACTCAATTTGCCTGGGGGGTTTCTAAGCTAACATACCAAGGATCATTTATCTATTTGATTTAGAATGTTAAGACCTCTTAAGGTATCACATTTATTTATTTATTATTATTGCTATTAGCCAATAGAAACACACTGAATAGCAGATTCACTACATGGAGCCACAGATAGTAAGATATTGTTCTTTAGTGTCTGTCTTATATCTTAGAGATAAAAGACAGATCAGGAAATTATATATATATTTTTACATGTATTTATCCCCTTATTTTAGGTACTAAACTATCTCAATATACAGTACCAGTCAAAAGTTTGGACACAGCTACTAAGGGTTCTTCTTTATTTTTACTATTTTCTACATTATAGAATAATAGTGGCGACATCAAAACTATGTAGGCCAATAATTAAATGATCTAAATGACTTTGTCAATTAGACATTTACAGAGGTAGGTGTGTATGCTGTATCTTTGACGCTATCATGTTCATGGTCAGTGTTTGGTCAGTGTTTGGTCAGTGTTTGGTCAGTGTTTGGTCGTGTTTGGTCAGTGTTTAGTCGTGTTTGGTCAGCGTTTGGTCAGCGTTTGGTCGTGTTTGGTCAGTGTTTGGTCAGTGTTTGGTCAGTGTTTAGTCAGTGTTTAGTCGTGTTTGGTCGTGTTTAGTCAGTGTTTGGTCGTGTTTGGTCGTGTTTAGTCAGTGTTTAGTCGTGTTTGGTCAGTGTTTGGTCGTGTTTGGTCAGTGTTTGGTCAGTGTTTAGTCAGTGTTTAGTCGTGTTTAGTCAGTGTTTGGTCGTGTTTGGTCAGTGTTTGGTCAGTGTTTGGTCGTGTTTGGTCAGTGTTTGGTCAGCGTTTGGTCGTGTTTGGTCAGTGTTTGGTCAGTGTTTGGTCAGTGTTTGGTCAGTGTTTAGTCGTGTTTGGTCAGTGTTTGGTCAGTGTTTGGTCAGTGTTTGGTCAGTGTTTAGTCGTGTTTGGTCAGTGTTTGGTCAGTGTTTGGTCAGTGTTTGGTCATGATGCGCTCACTCACGGCGTATGCGCAGGCGGTCAGTGGAGGTGGAGGTCTTGACCTCCTGTGTGACAGGGTTGTAAGCAGCACACTTGTAGGGCCCCTCGTCGTCCAGAGTGGCGTTGGCTATCTGCAGGTTCCCTGATGGCATGATCAGGTAGTTCCCTGTTGACACAGACAGACAGTAGGTGGCTTTAATCATCGAGACTGGGCTGGCTGGGTATTGGTACTGGTCATTAGAACTGATCCGAGAGACAATTCTGTGGTTGTTATCCTTGGGCATGGCCTTTATATAATATAAAATAGTTTTTAAGTCCCAGATCAGTTTTTTTAGGAAAGATAGTAAGTTGAGTAACCTGAGCAGGCTTTAGCATTAGGCCTACGACAGTCTCTTTCAACAGCAGAGTGCACTGTTAGCACCAGCCACATGGAGGCGCCCTGGAGTTTTACTGAGAGCCAGTGAACTCTCCTCAATGTGGTAATCATTTCCCGCTCTCTGATAAGCCACACAGCCCTGCCTACAGCCCTGCCTACAGCCCTGCATACAGCCCCACATACAGCCCCACATACAGCCCAACATACAGCCCTACCTACAGCCCTACCTACAGCCCCGCCTACAGCCCCACCTACAGCCCCGCCTACAGCCCTACATACAGCCCTACCTACAGCCCTACCTATAGCCTTGCCTACAGCCCTGCATACAGCCCCACCTACAGCCCAACATACAGCCCAACATACAGCCCTACCTATAGCCCTACCTACAGCCCAACATACAGCCCCACCTACAGCCCAACATACAGCCCTACATACAGCCCTACCTATAGCCCTACCTACAGCCCTACCTACAGCCCTACATACAGCCCAACATACAGCCCTACCTACAGCCCCACATACAGCCCTTCCTACAGCCCTTCCTACAGCCCTACCTATAGCCCTGCCTACAGAACTGCATACAGCCCCACCTACAGCCCAACATACAGCCCAACATACAGCCCTACCTACAGCCCTACCTATAGCCCAACATACAGCCCAACATACAGCCCCACCTACAGCCCTACCTACAGCCCTACCTATAGCCCTACCTACAGCCCTACCTACAGCCCAACATACAGCCCTACCTACAGCCCTACATACAGCCCAACATACAGCCCTACCTACAGCCCCACATACAGCCCTTCCTACAGCCCAACATACAGCCCTACCTACAGCCCCACATACAGCCCCACATACAGCCCTACCTACAGCCCTACATACAGCCCAACATACAGCCCTACCTACAGCCCCACATACAGCCCAACATACAGCCTAACATACAGCCCCACCTACAGCCCCACCTACAGCCCTACCTACAGCCCAACATACAGCCCTACCTACAGCCCTACCTACAGCCTTACCTATAGCCCTACCTACAGCCTTACATACAACCCTACCTACAGCCCTACCTATAGCCCTACCTACAGCCTTACATACAGCTTCCAGCAATCTATATACCCGCCACAGAGGAGTGGGGATTTTTTCTCAAAGAGCTCAAGAAATAAATGGTTGCAAAACAAACAACAGTATTCCCATGTTTCAACATTCCCCAGATAGAGCTGCCTTATCTGCAGTTTTATGATGGGCCAGATAGCAGGATAGATTCCAGGAATCCAGGGAAAGAGATAGTAAAAGAGCGAGAGAGAAATTACTAATGAGAAGGACAGAGGAAGAAAGAGGGGGGAGCGAAAGAGAAAGAATGACAGAGAGAGAGAAAGTACTAATGACAATATCAGAGAGAGTAAGAGGAGAGAGAGCGAGAAAGTGAGAGAGAGGGATAGAGAGGGATAGAATGCTAATTGAGAGGTAGAGAACATAGGCCTGTAACAGAATGATAGATCCATACCTTTGGAGGTCTCGAGCCACTCCTGTTTGACACTGTAGCGAACCTGTGCCTTGGGCTGGCTCTCAGGGAGGTGACACTGGATCACAGCCGTGTTCCCCTCATCCACCTCAATGTCCTGCTGGTTGTCTTGCTCAAAGTCGCGCAGCTCTGAGGTACACAGAGAGAGAGAGAGGAGGTCAGGGCAGACATTAATACACGCAGATACTGGGGCGGCAGGGTAGCCTAGTGGTTAGAGCGTAACCGGAAGGTTGCAAGTTCAAACCCCCGAGCTGACAAGGTACAAATCTGTCGTTCTGCCCCTGAACAGGCAGTTAACCCACTGTTCCTAGGCCGTCATTGAAAATAATAATTTGTTCTTAACTGACTTGCCTAGTTAAATAAAGATACAAAATATAAATAATAAAAAAAGAAACATGCAACCAACAGATTGGTTAGTGGTTGGTTACTGTGTTAGTGGTTGGTTACTGTGGGACAGAGACTGAGGGCCTGACTGGTTAGTGGTTGGTTACTGTGTTAGTGGTTGGTTACTGTGGGACAGAGACTGAGGGCCTGACTGGTTAGTGGTTGGTTACTGTGTTAGTGGTTGGTTACTGTGGGACAGAGACTGAGGGTCTGACTGGTTAGTGGTTGGTTACTGTGTTAGTGGTTGGTTACTGTGGGACAGAGACTGAGGGCCTGACTGGTTAGTGGTTGGTTACTGTGTTAGTGGTTGGTTACTGTGTTAGTGGTTGGTTACTGTGTTAGTGGTTGGTTACTGTGGGACAGAGACTGAGGGCCTGACTGGTTAGTGGTTGGTTACTGTGTTAGTGGTTGGTTACTGTGTTAGTGGTTGGTTACTGTGTTAGTGGTTGGTTACTGTGGGACAGAGACTGAGGGTCTGACTGGTTAGTGGTTGGTTACTGTGTTAGTGGTTGGTTACTGTGGGACAGAGACTGAGGGCCTGACTGGTTAGTGGTTGGTTACTGTGTTAGTGGTTGGTTACTGTGTTAGTGGTTGGTTACTGTGTTAGTGGTTGGTTACTGTGGGACAGAGACTGAGGGTCTGACTGGTTAGTGGTTGGTTACTGTGTTAGTGGTTGGTTACTGTGGGACAGAGACTGAGGGCCTGACTGGTTAGTGGTTGGTTACTGTGTTAGTGGTTGGTTACTGTGTTAGTGGTTGGTTACTGTGGGACAGAGACTGAGGGCCTGACTGGTTAGTGGTTGGTTACTGTGTTAGTGGTTGGTTACTGTGTTAGTGGTTGGTTACTGTGTTAGTGGTTGGTTACTGTGGGACAGAGACTGAGGGTCTGACTGGTTAGTGGTTGGTTACTGTGTTAGTGGTTGGTTACTGTGGGACAGAGACTGAGGGCCTGACTGGTTAGTGGTTGGTTACTGTGTTAGTGGTTGGTTACTGTGTTAGTGGTTGGTTACTGTGTTAGTGGTTGGTTACTGTGGGACAGAGACTGAGGGTCTGACTGGTTAGTGGTTGGTTACTGTGTTAGTGGTTGGTTACTGTGGGACAGAGACTGAGGGCCTGACTGGTTAGTGGTTGGTTACTGTGTTAGTGGTTGGTTACTGTGTTAGTGGTTGGTTACTGTGTTAGTGGTTGGTTACTGTGGGACAGAGACTGAGGGTCTGACTGGTTAGTGGTTGGTTACTGTGTTAGTGGTTGGTTACTGTGGGACAGAGACTGAGGGCCTGACTGGTTAGTGGTTGGTTACTGTGTTAGTGGTTGGTTACTGTGTTAGTGGTTGGTTACTGTGGGACAGAGACTGAGGGCCTGACTGGTTAGTGGTTGGTTACTGTGTTAGTGGTTGGTTACTGTGTTAGTGGTTGGTTACTGTGTTAGTGGTTGGTTACTGTGGGACAGAGACTGAGGGTCTGACTGGTTAGTGGTTGGTTACTGTGTTAGTGGTTGGTTACTGTGGGACAGAGACTGAGGGCCTGACTGGTTAGTGGTTGGTTACTGTGTTAGTGGTTGGTTACTGTGTTAGTGGTTGGTTACTGTGGGACAGAGACTGAGGGCCTGACTGGTTAGTGGTTGGTTACTGTGTTAGTGGTTGGTTACTGTGGGACAGAGACTGAGGGCCTGACTGGTTAGTGGTTTCCTGTGTTAGTGGTTGGTTACTGTGTTAGTGGTTGGTTACTGTGGGACAGAGACTGAGGGCCCGACTGGTTAGTGGTTGGTTACTGTGTTAGTGGTTGGTTACTGTGTTAGTGGTTGGTTACTGTGGGACAGAGACTGAGGGCCTGACTGGTTAGTGGTTGGTTACTGTGGGAAACTGGAGAGGGATTACTGGAGGGCCATGTGCTCCCACTCTGTTCCGCACACAGTCTGCATAGAACAGACACTGGGCTGACCCCTGACCTCTCATCCCCCTCCGAGGGGGCTACAAGGGCTGGGCCAGGGTTAGAGGTGCCTCTAGAGTTTCAAGGAAAGAACAACCAGCCTGGATTGGGAGGAAATAGCATTGCTAGACTTTAGTGGGGGAGTAGAGTAAAGGACATTAAGGTTTAGGGGGGGGGGGGGGGGGTAGAGAGAGAGAGGGGGTAGAGAGAGAGGGGGTAGAGAGAGAGGGAGGGTAGAGAGAGAGAGGGGGTAGAGAGAGAGAGGGGGTAGAGAGAGAGAGAGGGTAGAGAGAGAGAGGGGGTAGAGAGAGAGGGGGTAGAGAGAGAGGGGGTAGAGAGAGAGAGGGGGTAGAGAGAGAGAGAGGGTAGAGAGAGAGAGGGGGTAGAGAGAGAGAGGGGGTAGAGAGAGGGGGGGGTAGAGAGAGAGAGGGGGTAGAGAGAGAGAGGGTGTAGAGAGAGAGAGGGGGTAGAGAGAGAGAGGGGGTAGAGAGAGAGAGGGGGTAGAGAGAGAGAGAGAGGGTGTAGAGAGAGAGAGGGGGTAGAGAGAGAGAGGGGGTAGAGAGAGAGAGGGGGTAGAGAGAGAGAGAGAGGGTAGAGAGAGAGGGGGTAGAGAGAGAGAGAGGGGTAGAGAGAGAGAGAGAGGGGGTAGAGAGAGAGAGAGAGAGGGTAGAGAGAGAGGGGGTAGAGAGAGAGAGGGGGTAGAGAGAGAGAGGGGGTAGAGAGAGAGGGGGGGTAGAGAGAGAGAGGGGGTAGAGAGAGAGAGAGGGTAGAGAGAGAGGGGGTAGAGAGAGAGAGGGGGTAGAGAGAGAGAGAGGGTAGAGAGAGAGAGAGGGTAGAGAGAGAGGGGGTAGAGAGAGAGAGGGGGTAGAGAGAGAGAGGGTAGAGAGAGAGGGGGTAGAGAGAGAGAGGGGGTAGAGAGAGAGAGAGAGGGGGTAGAGAGAGAGAGAGAGAGGGTAGAGAGAGAGGGGGTAGAGAGAGAGGGGGTAGAGAGAGAGAGGGGGTAGAGAGAGAGAGGGGGTAGAGAGAGAGGGGGGGTAGAGAGAGAGAGAGGGTAGAGAGAGAGAGGGGGTAGAGAGAAAGAGGGGGTAGAGAGAGAGAGGGGGTAGAGAGAGAGAGAGAGGGGTAGAGAGAGAGAGGGGTAGAGAGAGAGGGGGTAGAGAGAGAGAGAGGGGGTAGAGAGAGAGAGAGGGTAGAGAGAGAGGGGGTAGAGAGAGAGAGGGGGTAGAGAGAGAGAGGGGGTAGAGAGAGAGAGGGTAGAGAGAGAGAGAGGGGGTAGAGAGAGAGAGGGGGTAGAGAGAGAGAGGTGGTAGAGAGAGAGAGAGAGGGGGTAGAGAGAGAGAGAGGGGGTAGAGAGAGAGAGGGGGTAGAGAGAGAGAGAGGGGGTAGAGAGAGAGAGAGGGGGTAGAGAGAGAGAGGGGGTAGAGAGAGAGAGAGGGTAGAGAGAGAGAGGGGGTAGAGAGAGAGAGGGGGTAGAGAGAGAGAGAGGGTAGAGAGAGAGAGAGGGTAGAGAGAGAGAGAGGGTAGAGAGAGAGAGGGGGTAGAGAGAGAGAGGGGGTAGAGAGAGAGAGGGGGTAGAGAGAGAGGGGGTAGAGAGAGAGAGAGAGGGTAGAGAGAGGGGGGGGGGGTAGAGAGTGAGAGAGACAAATAAGGTAGAGAAAGAACGTTTAAAAAGAAAGTGAGAGAGAAAAAGAGAGAACCCAAAAGACAGAGGGGGGAAAGGGGGAACATTCAACATAACAAATGATCAGAGCTGTAGTGTATGCTGGAGGCAGGGAGTCCATCAGTGAAATGAAACACAAATACAACTCCCTAACCTAATTAAATGTCTACCAGTCTCTGTTGATTTATTATGTTTCACAAAGATGGCGGCACTCCATTATTTTCAGAGGTGCACGGCTGGTTGTTATTCTAGGACCGCTCGACTCTTTGGCAAAACAGACGTAACCAAGCCACTCATACACAGTGAACTGACTAGACAACCAGATACGTTATATACATTTCTATGTAGATGCTTTGAAGTGTATATTCACTTCAGATGCTGAACATACCAACTTTACCATGGGTGACAGACAGTGTGGGAGGTTTTTCATATCTGATCTATTCCCCCTGCAGGCAGTGTGGGCTGTCTGGGGAAGTTTTAATGGTAGAGGGGAGCTACAGGGGTTGGCCTTGACAGGTGCCCCCCCACCTCCACCCGACCTGCTACCAACCCCTATACCAAGAGATATGAGAAACACAAGACATGTCATGCTGGGTAGTGTGTGTGTGTGTCTGGACAAGGGGGTGGAGTCTCGAAGAGGCACTGTGTGATGCTCCATTTGCTAAATCAATCAGGCCCTGTTTTTCCAGCTACCCCCTCCCTCCCTCCCTACTCCCCCTCTTCCCCACACCTCTACCCTTGCATTCTTCCACTGAAAAGCCCCCTATGTGCCTCTCAGGTGTGACAGAAAGAAGAAATACAAAGAAAGAGAAACAACTATATAGGAATATCTGTCGAACAACTATATAGGAATAACTGTCGAACAACTATATAGGAATAACTGTCGAACAACTATATGGGAATATCTGTCGAACAACTATATAGGAATATCTGTCGAACAACTATATAGGAATAACTGTCAAACAACTATATAGGAATAACTGTCGAACAACTATATAGGAATAACTGTCGAACAACTATATAGGAATAACTGTCGAACAACTATATGGGAATAACTGTCGAACAACTATATAGGAATAACTGTCGAACAACTATATAGGAATAACTGTCGAACAACTATATAGGAATAACTGTCGAACAACTATATGGGAATAACTGTCGAACAACTATATAGGAATAACTGTAGAACAACTATATAGGAATAACTGTCGAACAACTATATAGGAATAACTGTCGAACAACTATATAGGAATATCTGTCGAACAACTATATAGGAATAACTGTCGAACAACTATATAGGAATATCTGTCGAACAACTATATAGGAATAACTGTCGAACAACTATATAGGAATAACTGTCGAACAACTATATAGGAATATCTGTCGAACAACTATATAGGAATATCTGTCGAACAACTATATAGGAATAACTGTCGAACAACTATATAGGAATATCTGTCGAACAACTATATAGGAATATCTGTCGAACAACTATATAGGAATAACTGTCGAACAACTATATAGGAATATCTGTCGAACAACTATATAGGAATAACTGTCGAACAACTATATAGGAATAACTGTCAAACAACTATATAGGAATATCTGTCGAACAACTATATAGGAATAACTGTCGAACAACTATATAGGAATAACTGTCGAACAACTATATGGGAATAACTGTCGAACAACTATATAGGAATAACTGTCGAACAACTATATGGGAATAACTGTAGAACAACCATATAGGAATAACTGTCGAACAACTATATAGGAATAACTGTAGAACAACCATATAGGAATAACTGTAGAACAACTATATAGGAATAACTGTAGAACAACTATATGGGAATAACTGTAGAACAACCATATAGGAATAACTGTCAAACAACTATATAGGAATAACTGTCGAACAACTATATAGGAATATCTGTCGAACAACTATATAGGAATATCTGTCGAACAACTATATAGGAATAACTGTAGAACAACTATATAGGAATAACTGTCGAACAACTATATAGGAATATCTGTCGAACAACTATATAGGAATATCTGTCGAACAACTATATAGGAATAACTGTAGAACAACTATATAGGAATAACTGTCGAACAACTATATAGGAATATCTGTCGAACAACTATATAGGAATATCCGTCGAACAACTATATAGGAATAACTGTCGAACAACTATATAGGAATATCTGTCGAACAACTATATAGGAATATCTGTCGAACAACTATATAGGAATAACTGTCGAACAACTATATAGGAATATCTGTCGAACAACTATATAGGAATAACTGTCGAACAACTATATAGGAATAACTGTCGAACAACTATATAGGAATATCTGTCGAACAACTATATAGGAATAACTGTCGAACAACTATATAGGAATAACTGTCGAACAACTATATGGGAATAACTGTCGAACAACTATATAGGAATAACTGTCGAACAACTATATGGGAATAACTGTAGAACAACCATATAGGAATAACTGTCGAACAACTATATAGGAATAACTGTAGAACAACCATATAGGAATAACTGTAGAACAACTATATAGGAATAACTGTAGAACAACTATATAGGAATAACTGTAGAACAACCATATAGGAATAACTGTCAAACAACTATATAGGAATAACTGTCGAACAACTATATAGGAATAACTGTCAAACAACTATATGGGATAAACTGTAGAACAACTATATAGGAATAACTGTAGAACAACTATATGGGAATAACTGTAGAACAACTATATGGGAATAACTGTAGAACAACTATATGGGAATAACTGTAGAACAGCTATATAGGAATAACTGTAGAACAACTATATAGGAATAACTGTAGAACAACTATATAGGAATAACTGTAGAACAACTATATAGGAATAACTGTAGAACAACTATATAGGGATAAGTGTAGAGCAACTATATATGTGTTGGTGCGTGACCATAAGGTGGGTTGGTGGTCAGTGTCAGAGAGAATGTGTGTGAGTGCAGTCTCAGCACAGTCATCATTTGTTTAGGTTAAGTGTTTTCACATGTATGTATGTTTGTATGGGTTACTGTTTGGGTGTGTGTATGTGTCTGTGCTCTTCCTGTATATGTATAACACGTTTGTGTGTGTTCCCGCATGCGTGTGCATGTGTACTGCTGTCCCTGTGTGAGTGGGATGCTGGTCTAGCAGGATGAATGGTATTTATAAAGTGGAGCTGGACTGCTCCAGGACTACTTGGCAATGGCAGTTTAAATACTTTAAGACAGACTTCGCATACATCATCTCCATGTGCAGGGGGGGGGGGGGGTAGTGGCTAGTAGAGATACAGATGTTTTATTTTATTTAACCTTGATTTAACTGCAACACTACATAAAGAGACACCACCACAGCCTACATAAAGAGAGACACCACCACAACCTACATAAAGAGAGACACCACCACAACCTACATAAAGAGACACCACCACAACACTACATAAAGAGAGACACCACCACAACCTACATAAAGAGAGACACCACCACAGCCTACATAAAGAGAGACACCACCACAACCTACATAAAGAGAGACACCACCACAACACTACATAAAGAGAGACTCCACCACAACACTACATAAAGAGAGACACCACCACAACCTACATAAAGAGAGACTCCACCACAACACTACATAAAGAGAGACTCCACCACAACACTACATAAAGAGAGACACCACCACAACACTACATAAAGAGAGACACCACCACAACCTACATAAAGAGAGACTCCACCACAACACTACATAAAGAGAGACTCCACCACAACACTACATAAAGAGAGACACCACCACAACACTACATAAAGAGAGACACCACCACAACCTACATAAAGAGAGACTCCACCACAACACTACATAAAGAGAGACTCCACCACAACACTACATAAAGAGAGACACCACCACAACCTACATAAAGAGAGACTCCACCACAACACTACATAAAGAGAGACACCACCACAACACTACATAAAGAGAGACACCACCACAACCTACATAAAGAGAGACTCCACCACAACACTACATAAAGAGAGACACCACCACAACACTACATAAAGAGAGACACCACCACAACACTACATAAAGAGAGACCACCACAACACTACATAAAGAGAGACACCACCACAACCTACATAAAGAGAGACCACCACAACACTACATAAAGAGAGACACCACCACAACACTACATAAAGAGAGACACCACCACAACCTACATAAAGAGAGACACCACCACAACACTACATAAAGAGAGACCACCACAACACTACATAAAGAGAGACCACCACAACACTACATAAAGAGAGACACCACCACAACCTACATAAAGAGAGACTCCACCACAACACTACATAAAGAGAGACACCACCACAACACTACATAAAGAGACACCACCACAACACTACACAAAGAGAGACACCACCACATCACTACATAAAGAGAGACACCACCACAACACTACATAAAGAGAGACACCACCACATCACTACATAAAGAGAGACACCACCACAACCTACATAAAGAGAGACACCACCACAACACTACATAAAGAGAGACCACCACAACACTACATAAAGAGAGACCACCACAACACTACATAAAGAGAGACACCACCACAACCTACATAAAGAGACACCACCACAACACTACACAAAGAGACACCACCCCAACACTACATAAAGAGACCACCACAACACTACACAAAGAGACACCACCACAACACTACATAAAGAGACACCACCACAACACTACACAAAGAGACACCACCACATCACTACATAAAGAGACCACCACAACACTACATAGAGAGACACCACAACACTACATAAAGAGAGACACCACCACAACCTACATAAAGAGAGACCACCACAACACTACATAAAGAGAGACACCACCACAACCTACATAAAGAGAGACCACCACAACACTACATAAAGAGAGACACCACCACAACACTACATAAAGAGAGACCACCACAACACTACATAAAGAGACACCACCACATCACTACATAAAGAGAGACACCACCACAACCTACATAAAGAGACACCACCACATCACTACATAAAGAGACACCACCACAACACTACATAAAGAGAGACACCACCACAGCCTACATAAAGAGAGACACCACCACAACACTACATAAAGAGAGACCACCACAACACTACATAAAGAGACACCACCACATCACTACATAAAGAGAGACACCACCACAACACTACATAAAGAGACACCACCACATCACTACATAAAGAGAGACACCACCACATCACTACATAAAGAGAGACAACACCACATCACTACATAAAGAGAGACACCACCACATCACTACATAAAGAGAGACACCACCACATCACTACATAAAGAGAGACACCACCACAACCTACATAAAGAGACACCACCACAGCACTACATAAAGAGAGACCACCACAACACTACATAAAGAGAGACACCACCACAACCTACATAAAGAGACACCACCACAACACTACACAAAGAGACACCACCCCAGCACTACATAAAGAGACACCACCACAACACTACACAAAGAGACACCACCACAACACTACATAAAGAGAGACCACCACAACACTACACAAAGAGACACCACCACAACACTACACAAAGAGACACCACCCCAGCACTACATAAAGAGACACCACCACAACACTACACAAAGAGACACCACCACAACACTACATAAAGAGACACCACCACAACACTACACAAAGAGACACCACCACAACACTACATAAAGAGAGACACCACCACAACCTACATAAAGAGACACCACCACAGCACTACATAAAGAGAGACCACCACAACACTACATAAAGAGAGACACCACCACAACCTACATAAAGAGACACCACCACAACCTACATAAAGAGACACCACCACATCACTACATAAAGAGACCACCACATCACTACATAAAGAGAGACACCACCACAACACTACACAAAGAGACACCACCACAACCTACATAAAGAGACACCACCACAACACTACACAAAGAGACACCACCACAACCTACATAAAGAGAGACCACCACAACACTACACAAAGAGACACCACCACAACCTACATAAAGAGACACCACCACAACACTACACAAAGAGACACCACCACAACCTACATAAAGAGAGACACCACCACAACACTACATAAAGAGAGACACCACCACAACACTACATAAAGAGACACCACCACAACACTACACAAAGAGACACCACCCCAGCACTACATAAAGAGACACCACCACAACACTACACAAAGAGACACCACCACATCACTACATAAAGAGACCACCACAACACTACATAGAGAGACACCACAACACTACATAAAGAGAGAGCTAAGACAACACAGCATGGCTGTGTGTTCTAGGGACCTGTCCGTCAGTCTGTTAGGAGGAGGTTGGTTGTCTACTAAGGAATTCAAACAGGGACTTTTAAATAATGTGAAAACAGCTTGGTTCCAGTGGGAGAGAGCTCAGAAAAACTCTTCAGAGTGAGATAGCAGGAGGGCCAGAGCCCAAACACACACCAGGAGAAAAAGAGCTATGGACTACAAGGATGGAGCCATGAGACAATGTTTTCCTTCCTACACACACACACACACACACACAAAAGACAGCGTCTGCCTGTCTGGTTCCACAAGAACATACATCCTTATGACTCACACTATACACATTAATCAATGACATGTAATGCTGCATGGAGGAAGTTTGAGCATGAAGTTACACACACACAGCCCCCCCCCCCCCCCCACACACACACACAGCCCCCCCCCCACACACACACAGTCCCGTCCCTCACACACAGTCCCGTCCCCCCCCACACACACACAGCCCCCCCACACACACACAGCCACCCCCCTCACACACAGTCCCCCCCCACACACACAGCCCCCCCACACACACACAGCCCCCCCCCCCCACACACACAGCCCCCCCTCACACACAGTCCCCCCCACACACACACAGCCCCCCCCCCCCCCCCCCCACACACACACAGCCCCCCCCCCCCCCCCCCCACACACACACACAGTCCCCCCCCCTCCCCACACACACACACAAACACATAGTTGCACATGCACACACACAAACACACAGAGACACACAGAGACACACTGATATACACTGCCTGATATCCAACAATGAGAATGAGAACAAATAAAAGAATAGAGGGAACAAGTGAGAAGTGAGTGAGATAATGAGAGGATGAAGAGACAGAATGAAAGAGAGAGAGAGAATGTAAGGAGGGTGAGTGAGGTGGAGAGAGGGAGACTGTGACATCATGTCTCATCTTGTGAGGGGATTCTGTCTCAACTGGCCTAAAAACACCTCCTGTTTCTCAACAGCTACACTACACTCTAAAGACACTACACACCCCCTAAAAACACTACACACACACACTCTCTGAAACATTACACACACACTCTCTAAAGACACTACACACACGCTCTCTCTAAAAACAGTACACACACGCACTCTGTAAAAACACTACACACACTCTCTCTAAAAACACTACACACACGCTCTCTCTAAAAACACTACACACACGCACTCTGTAAAAACACTACACACACTCTCTCTAAAAACACTACACATACACTCTGTAAAAACACTACACACCCTCTAAAAACACTACATACACACACTCTGTAAAACACTACACACACACACACACTCCGTAAAACACTACACTACACACACACACTCTGTAAAAACACTACACACACACACTCTGTAAAAACACTACACACACAATACAGTCTCTGTAAAAACACTACACACCCTCTAAAAACACTACATACACACACACTCTGTAAAACACTACACCCACACACTCTGTAAAACACCACACACACACACTCTCTCTACAAACACTACACACACTCTAAAAACACAATACAGTCTCTGTAAAAACACTACACACCCTCTAAAAACACTACACACCCTCTAAAGACACTACACCCACACACTCTGTAAAAACACTACACACACAATACAGTCTCTGTAAAAACACTACACACCCTCTAAAAACACTACATACACACACACTCTGTAAAACACTACACCCACACACTCTGTAAAACACCACACACACACACTCTCTCTACAAACACTACACACACTCTAAAAACACAATACAGTCTCTGTAAAAACACTACACACCCTCTAAAAACACTACACACCCTCTAAAGACACTACACCCACACACTCTGTAAAACACTACACACACACACTATCTCTAAAAACACTACACACACAAACTCTCTCTAAAACACTACACACACACCCTCTAAAAACACTACACACACACTCTCTCTAAAAACACTACACACACACACACACACACACACTCTAAAAACACTACACACACACACACACACACTCTAAAAACACTACACACACACTCTCTAAAAACACTACACACACACACACTCTCTAAAAACACAATACACTCTAAAAACACTACACACACTCTCTAAAAACACTACACACACTCTCTAAAAACACTACACACACAGTCACACACTTACAAAATACCAGAGACAACCTCACAAAACATCACACACAGATACAAACACAGGTCTAACACACAACCTCACACACAATCACACATCCTCACAAAATAGCAGCCCTCTCCCTAAATTACGAAGCCATAACTCCCCCGTTAGAGGAATGTGGTGTGGTGGGGAGATGGGAGGTGGGGAGCACTGAGATATAACAGACCTAGAGACTGTGTCCAAGATGTCCAACCTTTGTTTTCAATGTAATCTACTCACGTTTGCGTACGGCGATTCATGGACCGTCTATATTTTCGGGTTGCTCCCGGTTTACATGTTTTTTATTTCACTTTTATTTAACCAGGTAGGCTAGTTGAGAACAAGTTCTCATTTGCAACTGCAACCTGGCCAAGATAAAGCAAAGCAGTGTGATGCAGACAACACAGAGTTACACATGGAGAAAACAATAAACAAGCCAATAACACAAACAAATCAATGACACAGTAGAAAAAAGAAAGTCTATATACAGTGTGTGCAAAAGGCATGAGGAGGTAGGCAATAAATAGGCCATAGGAGTGAATAATTACAATTTAGCAGATTAACACTGGAGTGATAAATGAGCAGGTGATGATGTGTATGGGGATGAGGTAGATAGTCCATCTGTAAATAGCCCACCCAATCTATGTACAACTGCAGCGATCGGTTAGCTGCTCAGATAGTTGATGTTTAAAGTTGGTGAGGGAAATAAAAGTCTCCACCTTCAGCGATTTTTGCAGTTCGTTCCAGTCACTGGCAGCAGAGAACTGAAAGGAAAGGTGGCCAAATGAGGTGTTGGCTTTGGGGATGATCAGTGAGATACACCTGCTGGAACGTGTGCTACGGGTGGGTGTTGTTATCGTGACCAGTGAACTGAGATAAGGCGGAGCTTTACCTAGCATAGACTTATAGATGACCTGGAGCCAATGGGTCTGGCGACGAATATGTAGCGAGGGCCAGACGACTAGAGCATACAGGTCGCAGTGGTGGGTGGTATAAGGTGATTTGGTAACAAAACGGATGGCACTGTGATAGACTGCATCCAGTTTGCTGAGTAGAGTGTTGAAAGCTATTTTGTAGACAACATCGCCGAAGTCGAGGATCGGTAGGATAGTTAGTTTTACTAGGGTAAGTTTGGCGGTGTGAGTGAAGGAGGCTTTGTTGTGAAATAGAAAGATGATTCTAGATTAGATTTTTGATTGGAGATGTTTAATATGAGTCTGGAAGGAGAGTTTACAGTCTAACCAGACACCTAGGTATTTATAGTTGTCCACATATTCTAGGTCGGAACCGTCCAGGGTGGTGATGCTAGTCGGGCAGGCGGGTGAGGGCAGCGAACGGTTGAAAAGCATGCATTTGGTTTTACTAGCGTTTAAGAGCAGTTGGAGGCGACGGAAGGAGTGTTGTATGGCATTGAAGCTCGTTTGGAGGTTAGATAGCACAGTGTCCAAGGAAGGGCCAGAAGTATACAGAATGGTGTCGTCTGCGTAGAGGTGGATCAGGGAATCGCCCGCAGCAAGAGCGACATCATTGATGTATACAGAGAAAAGAGTCGGCCCGAGAATTGAACCCTGTGGTACCCCCATAGAGACTGCCAGAGGTCCGGACAACATGCCCTCCGATTTGACACACTGAACTCTGTCTGCAAAGTAGTTGGTGAACCAGGCGAGGCACTCATTAGAAAAACCAAGGCTATTGAGTCTGCCGATAAGAATACTGTGATTGACAGAGTCGAAAGCCTTGGCCAGGTCGATGAAGACGGCTGCACAGTACTGTCTTCTATCGATGGCGGTTATGATATCGTTTACCTTTGAAGAGGGGGATGACCGCAGCAGCTTTCCAATCTTTAGGGATCTTGGACGATACGAAAGAGAGGTTGAACAGGCTGGTAATAGGGGTTGCAACAATGGCGGCAGATAGTTTTAGAAAGAGATTGGACATGGCAGACATTGGATGAATATAACATGTTAATATCTTCGACGATTCAATGGATGCTTTGTGCACAGAGGTGATGACTAAAGTGTCTTATTACATTTTTTTTTAAATATCGGACTTCTCCATGTCTTTCTGGGCCGGGCATCAGTTAAACTGCAGTACCGAAGCAGGCCTATAGGAACAGTCAAAACCGTGCTTCTAGACAAAACCTTGGCCCCTTGTTGGAGAGGTTGTGTCCTGGGGAGCTGGGGAGAAGAGTTGAAAGCCAGGGAGGAGGTCCCATTCACAACGACCCCAGGGTCTCCTTCCCTCCCCTGGCCACCTGGCTTCAGGGTCACATTACACTGCTCCAGGCAGACCCCCTCTCAGTCCCCTGACAGACACTACCACTTCTCTACCATTATAGTACCACTACACACCACTAGATGACCAAGCACTACACTACTACACTACACACCACTAGATGGCCAAGCACTACACCTCTACACTAAACTACACCACTACACTACTACACCACACTGCTATACCACACTACACTACCACACCACACTACTACACCACACTACCACACTACTACACCACACTACTATACAACATTATTATTCCCGTCTCCCCACTATGGAGTCAGATGACACTACCATACAAAGGTCTTGCTGACTAATCTACATCTACACACTAAACAACACAATGTTCTTTCCCAAACAGTTTTATTTATGACTGACTGTTTGTAAGATACATGATATGCTCACTGTGATAATTGAAATTGACGCTGTTTTTCCAAAAGGCCTAAAATGAAGAGAAAAAAACACTACCAGACTCACTCACTATTCAAATAAACCAGAAATGCATAAACAGCTACTCACTGGCAGCGGTGACGTTGGCTGGCACACTGGCCAGTCCCCCTGCATTGGTGCTGGCCACACACTGGTACCTGCCCAGGGTGAGGTTGGTGAGGGCTGGGATGAGCAGCGTGCCAGGCTCCAGTACCACCCCCAGGTCCCCACCAGCCCCGGCAACCAGCTCACGCCCGTTCAGCCGCCAGCTGATGTTGGCCGAGGGGGGTCGGGCGCTGCACCTCAGGGTCACGCTACCACCTAACTTCTGCACCACCGACAGAGGCTCCTCTGTGAACACTGGCACTTCATCTGGGAGAAGAGAGGGATGGGAGAGAGGGAGAGAGGGAGATATAGGAGAGAGGGAGGGATGGGAGAGAGGGAGAAATAGAAGAGACAGAAAGATAGGAGAGAGAGAGGGAGGGATGGGAGAGAGATGGGAGAGAGGGAGGGATGGGAGAGAGGGAGGGGAGAGATAGGAAAGAGGGAGGGAAGAGATGGGAGAGAGATGGAGGGATGGGAGAGAGATGGGAGGGAGAGGTAGGGGTGGGAGAGGGAGGGATGGGAGAGAGGGAGAGATGGGAGAGAGAGGGAGGGGTGGGAGAGGGAGGGATGGGAGAGAGGGAGAGATGGGAGAGAGAGGGAGGGGAGAGAGAGGTAGGGATGGGAGAGAGAGGCAGGGTTGGGGGAGAGAGTGAGGGATGGGAAAAAGAGAGAGGGGGATGGTAGAGAGAGGGATGGGAGAGAGGGATGGATGGAGAGAGGGAGGGATGGAGAGAGGGAGGGATGGGAGAGAGGGATGGATGGAGAGAGGGATGGGAGAGAGAGGGATGGGAGAGAGAGGGATGGGAGAGAGGGATGGATGGAGAGAGGGAGGGATGGAGAGAGAGGGAGTGATAAGTCCCACTGCCATACACATGTTTAAGACAAACTGTGAAGATAGCTTATTCTCCTTCCACCCACATAGGATTGAATCCTTACTTTTGATGTGTGCAAAACAACTTGGTGTAAACCTCCATCGTTAATAACACATTAGTTGAGATAGATCCCTGTTATCTCAGACATCCCAGTATCTCTATGACTATCCCTGGTTCCCTGTTATCTCAGACATGTTATTATCTCTATGACAATCCCTGGTTCCCTGTTATCTCAGACATGTTATTATCTCTATGACTATCCCTGGTTCACTGTTATCTCATACACATATTAGTATCTCTATGACAATCCCTGGTTCCCTGTTGGGATGCTGTGACATGACCAGCGCTCTACTCACCAGTGACAGTGACATGACCAGCGCTCTACTCACCAGTGACAGTGACATGACCAGCACTCTACTCACCAGTGACAGTGACATGACCAGCGCTCTACTCACCAGTGACAGTGGCGCCGCCCTGTAGGCAGCACAGTAGCACAGCACCCAGAGCACACAGCACTCGCGCCCGTCGCTTTTTCATCCACGGAGTCCAGTCTGTTCCAGACATCTTCCATATACTACCCCCTGATGGAGAGAGAGAGAGAGGGGGTCAAATGTCATACACTACCCCCTGATGGAGAGAGAGAGAGGGGTCAAATGTCATACACATATTTACAACACTCAAAACAAACAATATGAATCCACTCATTCCCACACACATTCTGTCACTAAACCAACAACCACTCTAACTACCATACCACTGACAGATTCCATGGCAACATCATAAACAAACCTCCACACACAGTGGAAAACACTTAGACACATACAAACACCCCACTGAAAGGTAGAGAGAGACCAGGTGAGGGTCCTAGTCACAGCAGAGGCCCGCCCTCAGAAACACAACTCCAGCCCAGACACAAACAAAACCTTTCTTTTTTCCGTCAGCCCCCATCCTCCTTTCCTCCCGCACCCATCAGCCTCTCCCTTCATCATTCTGCGCCTCTCCCCCCTTTCAGGTGGAGCAGATACAGGTAGAGGAAGGGGATACACAGAGCCTGTATTCACCACTCAGTACAAAGAACAACTGACTACAAGGAGGAGAGGGGTGGGGGTTTCTAGTAGTGCAGCAGCGGGTGTGTGAGCAGGAGCTCATATGAATATTTGTGTGTAGATTGTGTGTATGAGATATGAGAGAGGGAGAAATAAGGCAAGAAATCAGGGGAGAGAGAGAGAGAAAAAAAAGAGAGAAAAAGAGAGAGGGGTAATGGTCAGTCTATTAACAGTTAATGCAGAGCGGGGAGATTTTCTCTCTCCCTTGTGGCTCTCTGCCAAGTTTTCCAAATTCTTCCCTGTCAGGTTAAACTAACAACTTCCTGTCAAGATGAGGAGGGTGGTCCACACAGCTCCCGGACTGGAAATCTCTCTCTCTCTCTTTTTTTTCTCTCTAACACACATGCACTCACACAGCAAACTTACATGCACCCACACAGCAAACACACATGCACTCACACAGCAAACACACATGCACTCACACAGCAAACTTACATGCACCCACACAGCAAACACACATGCACTCACACAGCAAACACACATGCACCCACACAGCAAACACACATGCACCCACACAGCAAACACACATGCAAACACACATGCACGCACACAGAAAACACACATGCACGCACACAGAAAACACACATGCACGCACACAGAAAACACACATGCACGCACACATACACACACATGCACGCACACAGAAAACACACATACACACACATGCACCCACACAGCAAACACACATGCACTCACGCAGGGGCAGAGCTGGACAGGGGAGAGTGGTTGGTGGGAACAGGGTTCTAAGCAAAAAATCTTCTGTAGTTGTTCACTATTATTACTATCCTACCCTTCTCTCTCCACCCAGAACCCCCTGGCCTTCTTTCCTTATCTCCTACCCTTCTCTCTCCACCCAGAACCCCCTGGACTTCTTTCCTTATCTCCTACCCTTCTCTCTCCACCCAGAACCCCCTGGCCTTCTTTCCTTATCTCTTACCCTTCTCTCTCCACCCAGAACCCCCTGGCCTTCTTTCCTTATCTCCTACCCTTCTCTCTCCACCCAGAACCCCCTGGCCTTCTTTCCTTATCTCCTACTGTTCTCTCTCCACCCAGAACCCCCTGGCCTTCTTTCCTTATCTCCTACCCTTCTCTCTCCACCCAGAACCCCCTGGCCTTCTTTCCTTATCTCCTACCCTTCTCTCTCCACCCAGAACCCCCTGGCCTTCTTTCCCCATCTCTTACCCTTCTCTCTCCACCCAGGATTTAATCCACCCAGGATTTATTTCCCTCCTTTCTTTGATCGAAATGGGCTGGCTGGATCACATGAGCTCTGTCTAGAACATACTGGAACATGTACTTTAACACTGAGTCTGGACACATCAAGAGCTTCCTAACAAACACACACAGAGCACAAGCACACACACCTAGGGGCTAGACAACCAAAATTGGATTTGGCTAACTAAGACTAATACCATAACCACATGGATATAGCTAGGCTACACAGTAACCGATGGACATAGCTAGGCTACACAGTAACCGATGGACATAGCTAGGCTACACAGTAACCGATAGACATAGCTAGGTTACACAGTAACCGGTGGACATAGCTAGGTTACACAGTAACCGATGAACATAGCTAGGTTACACAGTAACCGATGGACATAGCTAGGTTACACAGTAACCGATGGACATAGCTAGGTTACACAGTCACCGATGGACATAGCTAGGTTACACAGTAACCGATGGACATAGATAGCTAGGTTACACAGTAACCGATGGACATAGCTAGGTTACACAGTAACCGATGGACATAGCTAGGTTACACAGTAACCGGTGGACATAGCTAGGCTACACAGTAACCGATAGACATAGCTAGGCTACACAGTAACCGATGGACATAGCTAGGTTACACAGTAACCGATAGACATAGCTAGGTTACACAGTAACCGGTGGACATAGCTAGGTTACACAGTAACCGATGGACATAGCTAGGCTACACAGTAACCGATGGACATAGCTAGGTTACACAGTAACCGATAGACATAGCTAGGTTACACAGTAACCGATAGACATAGCTAGGTTACACAGTAACCGATAGACATAGCTAGGTTACACAGTAACCGATGGACATAGCTAGGTTACACAGTAACCGATGGACATAGCTAGGTTACACAGTAACCGGTGGACATAGCTAGGCTACACAGTAACCGATGGACATAGCTAGGTTACACAGTAACCGGTGGACATAGCTAGGTTACACAGTAACCGATGGACATAGCTAGGTTACACAGTAACCGATGGACATAGCTAGGTTACACAGTAACCGATGGACATAGCTAGGTTACACAGTAACCGATGGACATAGCTAGGTTACACAGTAACCGGTGGACATAGCTAGGCTACACAGTAACCGATGGACATAGCTAGGTTACACAGTAACCGATGGACATAGCTAGGCTACACAGTAACCGATGGACATAGCTAGGTTACACACACGGCAAGGAAAGAGACATACCCCTGTCTCATCTAGTGAACCAACCACCTGTGGGTCCCAATGGGAGGTACGAATCCTCAAAAACAAAGTAGTAGAAAGACACACACACAGCAACATGTCCACAACAGACTAACGAAACTCACACTTGTGACTAACAAACTTGTACACACACACACACACACACTAGTGTTTCACATGCTTTATCATGGCTTTACAAACACTCTTGTTATTTCATGAGAACCTCTCCCACGTCAAGCCTCCCTAAACGCAGCCTCATCTTTGGCTCGGTCTCTTCTAGATCCATTAATCAGACTGGATTTGCTTAGCAGATACCCTGCCTCATGATGACAAGCTGGCCTCAACACAACTTTTTCCATCAATCAATTCCAGCAGAGACACAGAGAGAGACAGGGGGAGAGAGAGACAGGGGGAGAGAGAGAGAGAGAGGGCAGGGGAGAGATACTAATCCATCCTTCTTCTTCTTCTTCTTTTCTCTCCTCCCCCTGTCTCTCTCTCCATCGCATCACAGAGCAGATGGTGGTTGATGAAGACCAGAGACACACAGAGACAGCTCCTCTGATTTAGAACAGAGACACACAGAGACAGCTCCTCTGATTTAGAACAGAGACACACAGAGACAGCTCCTCTGATTTAGGACAGACACACAGAGACAGCTCCTCTGATTTAGGACAGACACACAGAGACAGCTCCTCTGATTTAGAACAGACACACAGAGACAGCTCCTCTGATTTAGGACAGACACACAGAGACAGCTCCTCTGATTTAGGACAGACACACAGAGACAGCTCCTCTGATTTAGGACAGACACACAGAGACAGCTCCTCTGATTTAGGACAGACACACAGAGACAGCTCCTCTGATTTAGGACAGACACACAGAGACAGCTCCTCTGATTTAGAACAGACACACAGAGACAGCTCCTCTGATTTAGGACAGACACACAGAGACAGCTCCTCTGATTTAGGACAGACACACAGAGACAGCTCCTCTGATTTAGGACAGACACACAGAGACAGCTCCTCTGATTTAGGACAGACACACAGAGACAGCTCCTCTGATTTAGGACAGACACACAGAGACAGCTCCTCTGATTTAGAACAGAGACACACAGAGACAGCTCCTCTGATTTAGAACAGAGACACAGAGACAGCTCCTCTGATTTAGAACAGAGACACACAGAGACAGCTCCTCTGATTTAGGACAGAAACACAGAGACAGCTCCTCTGATTTAGAACAGAGACACACAGAGACAGCTCCTCTGATTTAGGACAGACACACAGAGACAGTTCCTCTGATTTAGGACAGACACACAGAGACAGCTCCTCTGATTTAGGACAGAGACACACAGAGACAGCTCCTCTGATTTAGAACAGAGACACACAGAGACAGCTCCTCTGATTTAGGACAGACACACAGAGACAGTTCCTCTGATTTAGGACAGACACACAGAGACAGCTCCTCTGATTTAGGACAGAGACACACAGAGACAGCTCCTCTGATTTAGGACAGAGACACACAGAGACAGCTCCTCTGATTTATGACAGACACACAGAGACAGCTCCTCTGATTTAGGACAGACACACAGAGACAGCTCCTCTGATTTAGAACAGACACACAGAGACAGCTCCTCTGATTTAGGACAGACACACAGAGACAGCTCCTCTGATTTAGGACAGACACACAGAGACAGCTCCTCTGATTTAGGACAGAGATGCAGAGTATGTTTCTCCGCTCATACAGGAGTAATAAAGGCCTAGATCACACATTTAGTAGAATTACTGTTTTATTTATAAAAACATATAATAAAACTATTTATCAGGGGGTGCTGCAGCACCCTCATCACTCCTACTTCCCGCGGCTATGCTGCAGTAGTTTGTGTGTGTCTATACGCATGACTTGTGAGTATGTGTGTATAGGTCGGGCTGGCCTATAATATGTGTACATTGGTATGTATGTGTGTTGGGTGCATGTGTATGACTGAGTATGTTGTTTGCTCTTGTATGAGATGGGGAGATTGCAAAGAGTGTGTATGAGTCTTGGATGTTGCATTAGTACTATGGGCATACGTTCAGTATGGGGTTTAGTAGTATGACATGGTGAAAGGTATTAGGGGTGTGTTGATAAAGCCTCGTTGTGGTGCAGGCAGGGTTCCTGGGTTCCCTATTGTCCCCCTGCCTCCCAGGATAAATTCATTTGACAAGCCTGCTAATTGGATAAAACTAGGCTGGAGCCTCCTCCCTGAGCACTCACATTCCATCTGCTTTCTGGCATGGAGAGAGAGGACACAGGAGGGGTGGAGGAGAGAGGAGAGAGAGGACACAGGAGGGGTGGGAGAGAGAGGAGAGAGGGGACACAGGAGGGGTGGGAGAGAGAGGAGAGAGGGGACACAGGAGGGGTGGGAGAGAGAGGAGAGAGGGGACACAGGAGGGGTGGGAGAGAGGACACAGGAGGGGTGGGAGAGAGGACACAGGAGGGTGGGAGAGAGAGGACACAGGAGGGTGGGAGAGAGGAGAGAGAGGACACAGTAGGGTGGGGGAGAGAGAGGACACAGGAGGGTGGGAGAGAGGAGAGAGAGGACACAGTAGGGTGGGGGAGAGAGGAGAGAGAGGACAGAGGAGGGTGGGAGAGAGGAGAGAGAGGACACAGTAGGGTGGGGGAGAGAGGAGAGAGAGGACACAGGAGGGTGGGAGAGAGAGGAGAGAGAGGACACAGGAGGGTGGGGGAGAGAGGAGAGAGAGGACACAGGAGGGTGGGAGAGAGGACACAGGAGGGTTGAGGAAGAGAGGAGAGAGAGGACACAGTTGGGTGGGAGAGAGGAGAGAGGGGACACAGGAGGGTGGGAGAGAGGAGAGAGAGGACACAGGAGGGTGGGAGAGAGGACACAGGAGGGTTGAGGAAGAGAGGAGAGAGGGGACACAGGAGGGTTGAGGAAGAGAGGAGAGAGGGGACACAGGAGGGTGGGAGAGAGGAGAGAGAGGACACAGTAGGGTGGGGGAGAGAGGAGAGAGAGGACACAGGAGGGTGGGAGAGAGGACACAGGAGGGTTGAGGAAGAGAGGAGAGAGAGGACACAGGAGGGTTGAGGAAGAGAGGAGAGAGAGGACACGGGCGTTGAGGAAGAGAGAGGACACAGTTGGGTGGGGGAGAGAGGAGAGAGAGGACACAGTTGGGTGGGGGAGAGAGGAAACAGGAGGGTTGAGGAAGAGAGGAGAGAGAGGACACAGTTGGGTGGGGGAGAGAGGAAACAGGAGGGTTGAGGAAGAGAGGAGAGAGAGGACACAGGAGGGTGGGGGAGAGAGGAGAGGGGGCTAGGGTTGTTGGGTAGGCAACTCCTTCTGAGGAGCTGAACTGTTGAATATTTATCACCCCCCTCCTCGTCCATCTCTCTCTTCCTACCCACCATTTTACGTCCTTCACTACCCCCCATCCAAACATCACAATGGCCCCCCTTTAGATAAACACATGCGGTGTCAAGTGTGAGGAGTACTGGGTTCAACTGCTCTGCTCGGGCCCGCCGGCCCACAATGCCGCGCTGCATAGCTGCCATGCGGGAGGCCGGTTGCCCCTGGCGACGCTAACAGGCAGAACGCACCTTAATAGAGTGGAGCGTCATTGTGAAGCAGTGGGCCGGTGGGCAGACAAAGACCCCGCAGACTCCCAGAGAGAAAGGAGAGATACTACTCTGAAGGGCCCCAGGAAGAGCTGATGATGGGGGCCGCTCAACGGAGGAGAGGAGAAGTGTGTGTGTGAGAGGGATGGGGGGGGGGTTGATAGTAGTGTGGAGAGGTGAGTGGGGTGGTGGTGTGGTTCAGTCTTAGATGGGTGAGGGTTGGGGGTGAAGGGGCTGGAGAGGGGTTGACTGAGAAGCAGAATGGGGTCTAAATGAATAGAGGGGATGTCAACTGGCAGGCGAGCAGGAGGACACAGGGTCTTGTCAATGAGAGGGTGTGTGAGTGTGTGAGCGCGTGTGAGAGCGTTGTTTGAATGTGTCCAACATATTTTCCCCTCACTCAGTCAATCTGGTTGCTGGCCCTTTGGTCAGGCTGGGGCTGAGTGGAGAAGACAAGACGAAAACAACAGCTACAGCTCTGCTCTCAAGTGGAAAATGGATCCCATAGTAGTAAAGAATTTGAGATGAATTACTTAGCCCGTTCCCTCAGCTGTTTACCAAAACAAGTGGCGGGGCTGCCGTTTTGTTTTTCATCCTAGACTGTAGCTTTAAAAGCATAGACTTTACCTAAACAACCTGAGCTCTAGTCAACAGGAAACAGTTTCTCCCAGGTCCCCATGCTATGGCTAGGCCTCAGCATTCTGGAGAGTTCTGGGTCCTGTTCCATGTGCTACAACCAATGTTAGAAAACGTTCAGATAGAAATGCATTAGGTACATAGGACACACACAAGTCTATGTCATGTAGATTATAGGACACACACAAGTCTATGTCATGTAGATTAGGGAGTCCATATGTTCACTACACTTTACAAGGCATTTCCATCAGAACGTTCTGCATTCCTGAACATGCCCCCCAGCGAGGTCTGAGGTTGGCAGATGATCCCGCTCCAGCAGGTGGAACCCAGCCGACCACGCCCCATTCATACCCCTCTCTCTGAGCTGAGCACCCACAACCCCCCTCTCAACATCTCTAGACATCAACCGCTCCTATGCCCCGAAAATTACACTTCAAAAGCATCATCTAACGAGGTTGGGACCCCCCCACACCCTTCACAAAGTATTAGTGAGCTACCCCCCGCCACAGCCCATCCACTCCATCCACGCTAACGAGCACCAGGCCGTCTCGGGGATTAACAAGTGAGATCAAGCCAGGCCCAGGGGGGGCTCTAATCAATTAGGCACCACGGCATTTGCATATTTTATATAACAAGGCAGAATTAACCAGCCAATGCTAATTATGGGGCTACTGCAGCATTCACAATGCCATGGCTAACTAACACATACTGTCACGGCCACATTCCTTCCTGGTCCTGGCGGACACTGGATGGATGTCTTCCTGTGTGTCCTCCCGGGCCATGGGAACTAGCACCACCTGACTGAGCCCTACCCACTACCCCCCTGGGCATTACTTTCTCTACAATCAAACACAGTTTATAAGCAGGCAACAGGTTGGGATGAGAGGATGGATGTTTCATAAAGACTTTACTAGGCCGATATATGTTAAAGGGGCAGTCTGCAGTTCAAACAACAACGACACTGCCACTGTTTTGGTAAAAAGGGGAGGGAAGGAGCAGGAGAAATGTATCCACTATCAAATCATAGACACAGCTATGGATGTAAGGAGTGACCTTCCATGTTGTCAAAATTATACATTTTACCATGTTTTGAGGTTATACAGTGTTTGTTTATGGAAGGTCTGATGCAATTGGGGCTACCGACTGGCGCAGCGGTCTAAGGCACTGCATCTCAGTGCTTGAGGCGTCACAACAGACACCCTGGTTTGAATCCAGGCTGGAGCAAAACCGGCCGTGATTTGGAGTCCCATAGGGTGGCCCAGCGCCGTCCGGGTTAGGGTTTGGTCGGTGTAGGCCGTCATTGTAAATATAGATTTGTTCTTAACCAACTTGAGTGGTTAAATAAAGGTTACATTTAAAAATGTAAGAGCGTGTGTGTGAGAGAAGACACCAAACTAATGCCCATTATCAGTCACACACACACTACACTGTTAGAAAAAGTATACTCACAGAGGCATCACAAAATTCAAACCCTTGAAGCTAACTCCAGAAATGTTTCCATATAGACTATAAAAAACCAAGACCACTCCAACCCTCCGCAAACTCACCTAACAAACATACAAACGTAGGATCTTAATTTGATCACTCTTTTGTTGCTGAGCATTTTCATGCACAGCAGGAAATGCAAGCTTATAGTGTATTCAAGGTTTAAAAAGGCTTCTAAAGTTTGTAATTTCCACTTTAAAATGTCAGACTTAATTCACCCTAAAGATGAATGTATCAACCCCTACAAAAAGTTTCAATTAATTATAATCCACATAATACTAATAATAACGATAATAGTAATAATAATAATTCACATTTCCTGTTCCTGTAGGATTATTTTCCTGCTGTAGGAAATTGGATCAAATAAAGATCCTACATATGTACAGCCATGTGCATGGATTATAGGGCTGGGAATTGCCAGGGACCTCACGATACCATATTATCAACATACTTAGGTGCCAATACGATATGTATTGCGATTCTATATGTATTGCGATTCGATACTGTGATTTTATTGTGATTTGATGTTGTTTCAAACATATTGCTCACCATAATATTGCAATAGTCAAAACAATACAAGATATAATTTTTTTAAATATCCCGATGTGTATTGACTCCGGCGTTGAGTTGCGTGTCAATTCATAAACCATGTGCCATGGAATCTGTACATTGAAAATCTCTTCCCAACTATTTTTGCAATTTATATGGCACAGCTGTCAGTTTTTTGGTCCTTCAATGAAATTGGTATATGTTTTTATTTATCACACTTTTCTTGAAACATTTTTGGTCTTTAATGCAGGGCCGACATACAAGTTCCTTACTTTTTCCCCTTCTACTTGCCTCTTCCATTTTTGTGGTAATGCTGCAATTAATTGGTTGTAATTTTGGGTAGAGCAGACATTTCTATATGTCTGTTTGCTGCATGTGTGACATAACTCCACCAGTCCTATTTATGATATAATTTACAAAAATATATATATATTTTTTAAATTTTTACATTTTATCGAAAAATATGTTTGTTTAAATCGATTAGTATATTTGAGTTCAACCACAATATTTGTTGTATTATTTGTTCTGTCTTTTCAGGTGGATTAAACTGAAATTGCAACCAACTTTCTAAGGCTTGTTTTTAAAAAATAACAATATTTTGGAGATTATTTTGTTTTCAAACAACCGAAAGTGAGCAGGTGTAATCTGAATAAAGGGGGAAAGGACATTCTTGAACATAGGATGAGACATTCCTACCAATTTACTAGAGAACCAGTTTGTATTTAAGTATAACTTTTGTATGACTGATGCCTTTAGTGAGAGGTCTAATGCTTTAATATTTAATCATTTCTGCCCTCCAAATTCATATTCGTTATATAAATAGGCCCTTTTAATTTTGTCTGACTTGCCATTCCAAATCAAATGTAATATTTCTTGTTCATATAATTTAAAAAGCAGGTCAAAAAAAAGCAGGTCACTAGGTGTAGGCAAAACTATAAGCAAATAGGTAAACTGTGATATGACTAAAAAGTTAATCAGGGTGATTTTTCCACAAATAGACAGGTATTTTCATTTCCATGGTAGCAAGATCTGATCTATTTTTGCTAACTTTCTATAAAAATTATTGGAGTGAGATCATTTCTTTCTTTTGGGATTTGTATACCGAGTATGTCCACATCTCCGTCAGACCATTTTATTAGTAAACGACATGATAATGTAAAAGTTCTATTTTTTTAGTGATCCAATACTTACTTATCATAATTTGGTTTTAATCCAGAGAGGTTAGCAAATGTATCTAGATCCTCTATGAGGCTGTGGAGGGATTTTAATTGTGGTATTAAAAGAAAACATGAATCATCAGTGTACAATGACACATTAGTTTTTAAGCCACGGATTTCTAATCCCTTAATATTATTGTTGGATCTAATTTTAACAGCTAACATTTCAATGGCAATAATAAATAGATATGCCGATAGTGGACAACCTTGTTTTACTCCTCTTGACAGCTTAAAACTTTCTGAGATGTAGCCATTATTTACTATTTTACACCTAGGCTTACTATACATAACTTTAACCCGTTTTATAAGAGATTCTCCAAAATTCAAATATTCTAGGCATTTACATATAAATTCCAGCCGTACTTTATCAAAAGCCTTTTCAAAATCAGCTATGAAAACCAGGCTGGTGTCCCCGATATTTCATAGTATTCTATTGTTTCCAGTACTTGTCTTATATTATCTCCAATGTATCGTCCATGTAAAAAACCTGTCTGATTAGGATGAATAATATCTGACAAAACTTTTTTAGCTAGAATTTCTGGCCTCCAATTTTTTAAATTGACTAGATCTTTATATATACACCACTTGGATCCTGTTTCAGTAATAATCAAATCAGACCTTCTTGTTACGTGTCCGATAATCTACCATTTATATAGGAGGGGTTAAAATATGCTAATAATGGTCCTCTGAGTATATCAAAAACAGTTTTACTTCCTCTTTCCTACTTTACTTCCTCTTTCAAAATATAATTTGGTTAATCATGCGTGACTCCATAATTTGTAACAAGTTTCAATATTTTTTTTGGTAGCATTTCTATGTTGAAGATTGACAAAGAATGTGGTGCATTTTTCCCCATATTCCATCCAGTTCGCTTTATATTTATAATATATTACATAAATAAATACGTGTATAATTAATTTTAAACATTTAGTTCCACCATGATAGGACAATAAATAAATAAGTATGTATATCCCTCATCTGAACAACATTGAAAGCTCTCCCACAACCCCGGCTCACAGCAATACTTTGGTTCTGGGATATGCAACCATTTCCGTTCTCACTCAACGCCACACTTTCCCAAACAAAAAAAACACACCACACCATCCACACATACTGTGCCATCTGTTTACTGAGTTTTTATTTCCACCATGTTGAATTAGTGCTTTTGTGTTCCAATTAGTTATATTTGAAGATAGATAGAAAAGCTATATTTTTTGTTGTATTATTACAATCCATAACCGGGCTAGAATTGTGTGTTTCATAACTTGCCTCCTCTACGAGAACTTTGTAATTTTTAAAATAGCCATGGAGTAGCCTTCGTGTCTCTGAACAACTGGTTATCGATATATAGTTTATCGACGACGAGAGCTACTCCTTGAAAATTCCTTGAAAATTGGATACAGAACTTTCTGCAATTTCCTTTGGGAACTGGACATTCATGACAATTTTCTTGTCATGAATTTTCTTGTCTTTTACCCAGGCTTTTAACCATTATTTTACCTTATTTTACCTCCAATACCTTGACTTTGTTGTCCTTAAGCCATTTTGCCACAACTTTGGAAGTATGCTTGGGGTCATTGTCCATTTGGAAGACTCACTTGCGACCAAGCTTTAACTTCCTGACTGATGTCTTGAGATGTTTCTTCAATATATCCACATAATTTTCCTCCCTCATGATGCCATCTATTTTGTGAAGGGCACCAGTTCCTCCTGCAGCAAAGCACCCCCACAACATGACGCTGCCACCCCCGTGCTTCACGGTTGGGATGATGTTCTTCAGCTTGCAAGCCTGCCCCTTTCCCTCCAAACATAACGATGGTCATTATGACCAAACAGTTCTATTTTTGTTTCCTCAGACCAGAGGACATTTCTCCAAAAAGTACGATCCCCATGTGCAGTTGTAAACCGTAGTCTGGCTTTTATAATGACGGTTTTAGAGCAGTGGCTTCTTCCTTGCTGAGTGGCCTTTCAGGTTATGGTGATATAGGACTTGTTTTACTGTGAATATAGATACTTTTGTACCTGTTTCCTCCAGCATCTTCACAAGGTGCTTTGCTGTTGTTCTGGGATTGATTTGCACTTTTCGCACCAAAGTACGTTCATCTCTAGGAGACAGAATGTGTCTCGTTACTGAGCGGTATGACGGCTGCATGGTCCCATGGTGTTTATACTTGCGTACTATTGTTTGTACAGATGAACATGGTACATTCAGGCGTTTCAAAATTTGATTTTCCCATGATGTCAAGCAAAGAGGCACTGAGTTTGAAGGTAGGCCTTGAAATATATCCACAATTCATCTACAATTGACTCAAATTATGTCAATTAGTCTATCAGAAGCCATGACATAATTTTCTGGAATTTTCCAAGCTGTTTAAATGCACAGTCAACTTAGTGTATGTAAACTTCTGACCTACTGGAATTGTGATACAGTGAATTATAAGTGAAATAATCTGTCTGTAAACAATTGTTGGAAAAATTACTAATCTACTTTAAGTAGATGTCCTAACCGATTTGCCAAAACTATAGTTTGTTAACAAGAAATATGTGGAGTGGTTGAAAAACAAGTTTTAATGACTCCAACCTAAGTGTATGTAAACTTCCGACTTCAACTTTAGCTACGTTCAGTTCGCCATCTTGCCACTTCCGAAAGTTTGTCATTCTTACAGATCTTAATTTGAGCCAGTTTGCTACAACAGGAAAAAAAATTATCCTGCATCCACAGGAAATTTGAATTATTACGTAGATTATAATGAATAAACATTTTTGTAGGGGTTGATATAATTTTGTTAGGGCAAGTCAAGTCTGAAAGTTTAAAGTGGAAATGACAAACTGTAGAACATTTTATAAAACTTAAATATACTACAAGTCTGCATTTCCTGCTGTGCAGGGAAATTGGCAGCAACAACAGAGTGATAAAACACATGTGCATACACCCATGTACATTTGCACATACATACAACCTACTCCCTGTGAGTTCTTCCAAGGCTGCAGTGGAGGGAGTGAGGGAGGGAGGGAGGGAGGAATGAGAGAAGACGGAGGGGAATGGAAGGGGCCCCTAGCTCCTTTGGCAGCTCATACATCAGAGTGAATAGAACCAATTATAAATCAAGAGACATTTCTCCCTATTATTCAGTAGGAACCAGGAGAGCTCAGCCCAGCCCATCCTGCCTCCTCCTATACTGCTCTCTCTAAGGAGGCAGGGAGACACGACAGAGAAAGAGAGAAATTGAGAGAGAGAAAGATACATATAGAACAAGGAAAAATTAAACATTGCGTCCCCCTTGAACAATCCAGTGCCCCTCTTGGGCCGATCAGTGCAATTTTGTAAATGACGCATCTCTATGGCAAGACCCATCATTCACCCAAATCTCATCACAATCGGGCCAGTGGTGTTTGAGATATAGTCTAGGTTAGCTAGACTCATATCCCTGAGCATGTGTGCCAAATTTAATCACTGAGTCAAACAGATCAAGTTATAGCGCCACCGTGAGGTCAATATGAATGTTCTTGCCTATGTTAAGTCTTGACAGTGTTTGCAACATGCATACCAAATTTAGCTGCATCATTCAACCAAGTTTTGTCAAAATCAGGCCAGTGCTGTCTGAGATATCGCGTGTGACTAATGTACGAACAAACATATTTCATCATGGGGGACAACAAGGGGGCATCTAGCACAGAGGTGATAGAACGTAGATATAAGAAACAGCCTTGGGAAAAATAGGAGAAAATAAGGGAGGGAGAAAATATAGGGCTATGGCATAGAGAAAGGAGAGAGATGGCTAAGAGATAGGGGTCATGTACTATAGAGAACTACTAGAATGCTTATTACATAGTCATAAAGTTCAGGTGTGTGTGTGTGTGTGTGTGTGTGTGTGTGTGTGTGTGTGTCGCCTTGAGCCCTAACTGCCACAGGAACATATGATGGAGGCTCATTTCAAAAGGAGCGTTGAGTGTCAGAAGCTGGATTACAGCTGTGTGTGTGTGTGTGTGTGTGTGTGCGCGTGTGTGTGTGTTTGAGACTCTCTGACAGACGTTATAGCATGGCCAGAGGAGTTCCATGTGTCCTGTCACTCAAACGATATTGATGTCGTTCCGGACTAAAAGAGAAGCAGGCCAAAACGCAGGACTGCACATGTGCAGACAGACAATACACAGACCTGTGCCAATAGCAATAGACAAACGAACACAGGCAGAAACTGGGATAATCTGCACAGGAAGACCTGTGCAGCTCGCTGTCACACCAGGACAAAATAGCATCACAAACTACTGTGCTACTAATGTGCTGCTGTTCTCAGACCAGTTCTTCTGATTTATGAGTGAAGCAACAGAAATAGACTAGTGGTATTATCCCAGGCCAGGGAAAGACGCCATACTCCATCCATCCAGTTAAGAGACAGGTTTCCACATGTCTGGGAATAATGATGACGTGCAGTCCTGAGAAATAGATCAGTTTTATCACCTTTGCCTATGATGGTAGTAGGACCCATATCACCATCACCTTTCTTCCTGATACTAACTGAAAAATCAAATCACTATCACCTTTCTTCCTGATACTAACTGAAAAATCGTTGAGTGACAAAGTGCACGTCTTTTGAATTAGAGAACAAACTCAACAACCCCGGACCCTGAAATACTACTGCAGGGTTGGTAGGTTACTTTCTAAATGTAATCTGTTACAGTTACTAGTTACCTGTCCAAAATTGTAATTTGTCACGTAACTTTTGGATTACCTAAACTCATGAATGTAATCCGATTACTTTCCCCCTAAGAGGCATTAGAAGAAGACAAAAAGGATCCATCAAACACATTTGGTGTGTCATCACAGTGGTCTCTGACTTGTGGTCAGACTCGCTCAGGTGGAACAAACTTAAACTTGCGCCTTTTTTCAATGCTGATTAAATGTCATTGAGAAAATAGAAAAGTGTCATAATGTATTTTTTCACAAGCATCCTTTCTAAATTTTAATGTAATCCAAGAAGTAATCATCTAGTTTCTCAAAATAATCTGTAATCGGATTACAATAGTTTTGCTGGTAACGTAACTGCTACGTTTTTTTTATAATCAGTTACTCCCTTTTCAACTACTGGACAGAGAAAAGTGACTCCTAGCCACAGAAACAACCAGATATGCAAACAATAACCAATGAAAAAGTACTTTGAGCGTAACTGAAGAGTAAGACATTGGTTGATCCCTCCCTAGAGCAGACATTCCACTGTCTGTCATAAACAACAGTAACATTCCGAGAACTGTCCCAGAGAGTGATGGATTATTCAGTTAGAACTCAGTCACAACACATTGGCACAAGATGGTGTGCAAGAATGGAGGGAGAATAAATCATTGGGAACCAAAATAAGTTGATGGCTCCGTGGGGTTCTGTTCTCACAAACTGTTCAACAGTGTGTGTGTGTGTGTGTGTGTGTGTGTGTGTGTGTGTGTGTGTGTGTGTGTGTGTGTGTGTGTGGAGAGAGAGAGAGAGAGAGAAAGAGCAAGGGGGAGAAAGAGAGAGAGCGTGAGGAGAGAGAGTGAGTGAGAGAGAGAGCAAGGTGGAGAAAGAGAGAGAGCGTGAGGAGAGAGAGTGAGAGAGAGAGAAAGAGCAAGGGGGAGAAAGAGAGAGAGCGTGAGGAGGGTGAGTGAGAGAGAAAGAGCAAAGGAGGAGAAAGAGAGAGAGCGTGAGGAGAGAGTGAGAGAGAGAGAAAGATCAAGGTGGAGAAAGAGAGAGAGCGTGAGGAGAGAGTGAGAGAGAGAGAAAGAGCAAGGTGGAGAAAGAGAGAGCATGAGGAGAGAGAGAGAGAGAAAGAGCGAAGGGGGGGAGAGAGAGAGAGAGACAAACAAGACAGAAACAGGGAGAGGGTACTACTGTACTGAGCGTTTCAGTCAGAGTGCTGCCGTGCTAGGTGGTGCTCATGGAGAATGGCCTTTGAGAGGGTGAACAAATATCTACCTAGTCTCTGGAGTTTATCAATGATCTGACAACACTCTCTCACAAACAGCAGAGTGTGCGTCAACTCAACTAGGGTTGCTAATGCTGGAGATCACACATGCATTTATTCAAACATACCGGTGACTTCTAGTCAAGTGACTCAGTGCGGTACTGTACTCTCACTGTGACAGGTCTCAAGTAAGAGACATACATTCAACACCTCTAAAAGGCCAAAAGCACATAGCTCCAGACACCGTCTACACCTCTCAAACTATGCTGACTTTTCACTCCTCCGTGGCTACCGCTCTCCTTTATATCTGTCCTCCCCTTTTTAAATGTTTTTTAATGTAATCTTTATTTAACTAGACAAGTCAGTTAAGAATAAATTCTTATTTACAATGATGGCCTACCGGGGAACAGTGGGTTATCTGCGTTGTTCAGGGGCAGAACGACAGATTTTTACCTTGTCAGCTCGGGGATTCGATCCAGCAACCTTTCGATTAGTGGCCCAACTCTATAACCACTAGGCTACCTGCCACCCTCCCCTCCCTTTCTCTGGCACCCTTCTACCCGTCTCTCCTCCACATCTATTTTCTCCATCCCTCTCTCCTCCACCCCCCCCCCCCCCCCCTCCGCTCCCCTCCCTCTCTCCCCTTTTGTCCTGTGTGGGAGAGGCTGTGTATGGCTAGTGAGGTATGCAAGGTCTGTCCGGGGAGGCAGGGCGGCTCGGAGCCCCAGGGGAGGGTACTGCACCCTGGCCACCTGCCGCTCCAGGCTGGACACCTAAAACCTTCAGGACAAGAGCAACCTGGCCCTACAACCCCTATAACCTTAAAGCACAATATGTCAACTACACAGCCAGAACGCCCTGTATGGAAAACTACAGAGCAATAGGTAGGATCTCTGGGAGAATGTTCAACTACAGCACTCCTTTATTGTTGGCTATGTGTGTGTATATAATCACTCTATTACACTACAACACTAGTAGAACCAGCTGATATGGATAGACTCCATGTAATGACAGATACACACACCCTACTACAGCCTAAAGCAGGGATGTGCAACTGGCGGACCCACCAATCAATCCCACCACCAAATGTTGTTTTTTTATCTACATTTTTGAGAACTCAGTGGGAGTCTTACTGTTGAGAGATAGAATCGTAGAACACACAAGGTGAAATGTCTAAATGTGGTTGTGCATCAGACGTTTTTATCTTGTTATGTCAGTCACTGACAGTCAATGAAATGTAGATTGGTAAATGAGTCTAGCGGACAGATATCTAAACTTGTAGAAATCATGGTCGAATTACCTACAGTGGGGCCCCCATTGATTTTGTTTATCCATCTCACCATGTTAAAAACTGCTAAAACGTCTTCCCACCTTATGGCAACGTGTAGAATTGCATGAAATGAACTCTAAAACTTATATTTGGTTATCTCCGCTGTCAAGCGGGGGGGGGGCTAAAATGTTTTGCTCACAATTGGGGGGGACCCTCGTTTTTTTTTTTACTTATGGCCCCTAAAAGGCTAGGGCCGGCTCTGACTGCATTTGTGGGTATGGATGTGAGTATGCAAGCCCACAAGCCACTGCTGCCCCTCATGATGAATTCAGATTTTTTTGTGGCCCCTAACTCCATCAATGTGGCCCATCCCTGGCCTAAAGTATCTCTCTTTCACACACTCCACAGTGCACGCTACGAGAAATACACATCCTATCATACACTGTGATCTGACTTCACTGGAACATGCAGGTCATCCTGAGAGGGAAATGTTCAAGACGAGAGTGACAAGCTGCACATTCCTGTGTAAAGACATAATCCTGATTGGAGAACCATCATGCACACACACACACACACGCGCACACACACAGTCAGGCACACACACACGCACACAGAGTCAGGCACACACACGCACACAGAGTCAGGCACACACACACACACACACACACAGAGTCAGGCACACACACACACACACAGGCCTGCAGATAGCTGCCTGCTATGACTGCATGATTGTACCCGCTGTAGAAAAGATGAAAGCCTACCCTCAGCAGGTTGTCTCCTCTTGTCAATTAACAGAAATGTTACACCCTCTAAGAAAACAATAAACCTTTCCACAGTCAGAACTTCAAAAGTCCCACATCTAGAATAAGAACTATACACCCAGAGTCATAGCCAGAACAAAAACTATCCATGGACTCAGTGCCAATCTATATCCATGGCTTCAGAAGCAGAACAAGACACAGCAACCAGAACCTACTCAGTATAACCACTAACCATGGACTCATAGCCAGAACATAGCCAGTACAAGAGCTCTCCTACCCAATGTTACTATAGCCAGAACCAGATCTATCCAAGAAGACATACCCAGACAGGGCTAGATCTATCCAATGAGTCCTAGCCAAGCTTCCAATGGACAGATGAAGACATACCCAGACAGGGCTAGATCTATCCAATGAGTCCTAGCCAAGCTTCCAATGGACAGATGAAGACATACCTACTGAGAGTGGACCAAAACAATGTCAAACACACACCTATTAAGGCAACAAAAAATAAGGACCTGCCATGTGTTTTTAACAACTCACAGTACTTCAAGGCCTGATGTTATCTTTCCAAAATAGGCATATGGACTAGCCCTTATCTTTAACCCTGTTGTTACCAACGAGTGGTTAATGTTGGGCTGGCATGGAAATGGAATGGTAAAATGTGTGCGTTCATCAGCGCATAGCTAATGGCTGTTCATAACTGCGCCACCAAATAAGGTCAGAAGACTGGGAAAGGAGAGAAACCCAGGCAGACTGGAATCAATTAGAGAATAGCTTTGATCCACCCGTCCGCCGATGATCAACAACAAGCTCTACCGCACCATAGCTACCAAACAAGAGGTTCCTTATATTCAGACAGAGGCACAGCAGCCAACGCCAAACATACATAGCCTCTTTTTAAACCAATTCACTTATTCAGTTTAATTGAAGAGATAACTCTTCTCGACCTTTAATCTAACTAACATCATGGATTGAGCTGAAAGAAACTATTCTCTCCAACTGACATGGTGTCTTGTCAGTTTAATCGTGGTGTTTTTTCTATGCGAGTGAGTCAGGCTAAATGTAATCGAAATAACAAAACGACATCATCCCCCCCCCCGCTCATTAGCGCCACTGGATTAAAAAAAATCTCATGAAATCATTCCCCAGCAAAGGGATGATATCCCACTTGGCAAAAACTGGTTGAATCAACGTTGTTTCCATGTCATTTCAACTAAATAATTCAACTGTGATGAAGTTGAATCAACGCAGAAAACTTGCAAAAAGTCATCAATGTAAGGGAATTTCCTATTTTTTGAAGTGGTGGAAGAAGTACCCAATTGTCATTCTTGAGTAAATGTATAGAAACCTTAATAGAAAGTTACTCAAGTAAACGTGGAAGTCACCCAGTAAAACACTACTTGAGTAAAAGTCTAAAAGTATTTGATAAATATACTTAATTAAGTATCAAATAGTAAAAGTATAAATAATTTCAAATTCCTTATATTAAGCAAAGCAGACAGCACCATTTATAAAATGCATTTGTGTTTAGTGAGTCCGCCAGATCAGATGCAGTAGGTGTTCTCTTGATGATGTTCTCTTGATAAGTGTGTGAACGGGACCATTTTCCTGTCCTGCTAAGCATGCAACATGTAACGAGGACTTTTGGGTGTCAGGGAAAATGTGTGGAGTAAAAAGTACATTATTTTCCTTAGGAATGTACCTAACCCTAAGTAGAGATACCCAAAAGAACTACTGAAGTAGTACTTTAAAATATTTTTACTTAAGTAGTTTACACCCGTTTTTTTCATCCAACTTTTAACCTAAATTCAATGTCATATGTCATATTTTATTTTGATTTCACGTTTGTTGAAAACTCAACCAAATGTTAATCAAAAATAGACGTTGAACTGACATCTGTGCCCAGTGGGATGAGACGCCGTTGACAGCTTGCAGCTAAAATACATTTAGGCACCATTCCACCACATTGATGGTTCAGAAGAGTTGACCAGCTGTCCATTTATTGTAATAAGGTTATTCTTGCACAGTGGAAGTTTGGTTTAATGATGAGGGGAGTGGGTTATTAAAAGCACGCAATTAGTGATGTTAAAGCTTTGCGTCATGAGAAACAAAATCTGTTCAGGCCATTTTATGGTGAATCAGGCTAATAAATAAGATGTAGGCATGGAACCAATAATATGAGGATGGAATTTGGCAGTGCTTGCGGTGCCTGTTTTATGTTACTCTCTATGGAAACAACTACAGGCTAAGGCCTGCAAAAATCGACACACTATTGGTCTTAAAATGAGAACTTTGAATCACAAATCAAATATATTTATATCACGAACATAATAAAAAAAACGTATTCACACACCAAGATGAACAGTTAGAGAAACGATTTTTGCAAAAAAAGGACGCAATTGCGAAAACTGAAGGCAGAAATGATAGCGCAGCCAAAAGCTACCACCATCACTCAATGAGTCCCAAAACTATATTTTACAACCGTTCTAAAATAACATTTCAAAATTCGTATTTTTCATGACCGTTTCGTTCCATATCCCAAATATTACGCGCAGTCTTTGTTTCTATTGAGTTGGCCTGAAATGGAACGCAATTAAATAAAGACCTGGAAACAAAACAATTGTTGCTCACAGAGTTAGTAAGGTACCCGCATCCACATAAGAACATGGGAAACACTAAACTTACACCAATTATGTTTTCACACATACGTGCGTAAAATATGATACCTCGATAGCACCCGTTATTCCACGAATACAAGTATATTGTTAACTTGTAACGCATGTGTTATTACTTCGTGTAGTAGTAGTGCAAAACATGGATCACTTGTAGAGGTAAAAACTTACCAAAACGTGCTTTATTTGGAATTCACTCCTCACGACACCACTTTATCTCCTTCTCCGCTTTTTACTTCAGTAAATTTTCAGGGAAAAAACACTTTTCACTTTTTCTTTTCCCTCTAAAGCTACTGCTTTAGTAATTTACTGCGATGCCACCGACATTTTCTTCGGCTCCCCAAGTTCTCACATTGAAAGGCCGTTTTTGGATGACTGAGCTTGCAAACAATTCTCTCTTTTGCAACGCCTTTTCGGGTCCTCCCACTTCCCAAGAAGGGGGAGGGATTTGAACAATAGGGACTCGCTCCTAAATCCCAACGTTTGGTAAAGCCGTCTAGTTTCCCCCAAGAAACACTCTAGTTTCACCGCACCGTGGATCTTACCGCCGTGCGCGATGATAAAGTGTTGTTTCAACTCATGTACGTACTTGTGCGTAAAGGAGTTTAATAAGATAAGCACATGAGCTAAAAAAAAAACTAAGTTCACAAAAGTTAAATGTGGTGTGGGGAGAAAAAGACGCCCCCCCTAGACTGGTGTGTTCCCCTGATTTGGTATGCGTTGTTCCCAAAGAGTTTTTATTGACCCCTGTCCATTGAAGCCCGCAGGCCTCTCTCTCTCTCTAGCGCAGCTGTGGCGTGTTGTGTGCAGGAGGCAGACGCAGTCAGAGGCATCTCACTACTCTCTCACACTCTCTGTCTCATACCACAGTGATCACAGCAAAGAACCCCCGCGTGCTTGCCTCTGGAATTCTCTACTTCACTTCAATCAGCACACTTTGAAATGAGGGAGCCAAACGGAGCCATTCCTGTCCAGTTCATTAGTAACTGAATATTCTGACTAAGATCACAGGGGTTTGATACGGCCAGTTGGTGGTGGTGGTGGTGGTGGGGGGGGGGTGGGGGGGGTTGGTTGGTGGGAATCTGGCAACCTTGTCCCCTGGCTGAATGGAGGAACTCCCACCATGTACCTGAGCGGTTATTGCACCACAGCAGGGGTGTCATTGGCATACAAAGCCGTGCTGGTTTGTGACACCTGTTGCTCTTGTTCAGGTGAAAGTGTGTGAAGTGTGTGTGTGATGTGTTTGGGTGGTGTGTGTGTGTGTGTATGTCCATGTGTTAGTGCCAGTGTGCGGTTGGTCCAGCCTATCCTTTATGCACCCCCTGCTAGTTAATATCCAAATGCTATTGGTATTCCTCTCTAGGTTTCTTCCTAGGTTTTGGCCTTTCTAGGGAGTTTTTCCTAGCCACCGTGCTTCTACACCTGCATTGCTTGCTATTTGGGGTTTTAGGCTGGGTTTCTGTACAGCACTTTGAGATATCAGCTGATGTACGAAGGGCTATATAAATACATTTGATTTGATTTGATTCTGATTTATGCATGGGACTGATGATATTATAGGCGAAATGATCACACTCACTGTTCGTTCGACTAATACACTAAACAGTGCCCATAATTAGCCATGCTCACTCATAAAATAAGGATACACCCCCAGCACGCATGGATGAACTGTACACACGCACACGCACGCGCGCGCGCGCGCGCACACACACACACACACACACACACACACACACACACACACACACACAAATCCACCGTTGTACATGTTTTTGAGAGTCATAAACACTATTTGAGGGTGTTTTCCAATGCTGCTGCGTGGTTGGCCAGAATTCTGTGTGCTTGGCTAGTGTTTGAGTCTTGTTGTTGTTACTGCTACTTCTGTTTCTGCTCTGGACTCCTCAGTGGCCACCAGGAGCACAGAAAGAGAAAGAGGGAGAGGGTCCCAAACAAACTCTCAACCAACCCCTCCATACTGCTCCTTCCCCCTCCCCTCTCCTCTGCTCTCCTGTGCTCTTCTCTCTGTGCTGGGCAGGCTGAATTAGACCTGGACAAAAGGCTTTGTAGCCCGGCCATGAAAGGCCCATTAACCATGCTGCAGCTCCCAGAGGCCCTGCCTGCAGGAGACCACCTCCCAGAATGCCCCTCTCTCAGCAGGCTGCTGTCCCAGCATGCAACGCTTCCTTTCAGCTAGGCTGTCGCTATTCAGGGTCCTTGGTACGTCCCTACCCTAAACCCCTAAACCCCTAAACCACACCTTAACCCTTACCCATACCCTAACTTTAACCATAAACCTTACCTAACCCTAACCTTAACCTAACTTTAACCATAATCCTTATCTAACCCTAACCTTAACCCTTACCATTTTAAATGTGAACTTCAATGGGGGTATGCACGTCCCAAGGATCCCTGGTAGCATGAATCCTACTAGCGTCACTCCTGTCCACAGCCACCCTATTATAGACCAAGACACAGATTGTCATGTAGATTGTTATGAATGCTGTTATTAGAGTGATAGAGAAGGAGGGAGAAGTTTGGGAAAATAGTGGGAAAGTGGACTGTTTGTATTGAGATGAGTCTGTGTTTTGAATGTTCCATGTGTATGCATACAGAGTGTATAGCCTAAGGTGTATAGGTAGAAGGTACCCATTAACTATGAATTAAAAATATTAGCTAACTACAGCACAACTACGTCTCATTACATCAATGTTAATCATTGTGTGAGCGTTGAATGTGAGTCAAGTCCTGTGTCTGCAGGTGGGTTTTGGGTGCTGTATGCATCAGTGTTGAGTGTGATGTTGAGTGTGGGGTGCTCCTAACCCTGCCCACAGTCTCTTCAGTCTTCACTGAGCACCAATGTTCCCTCAAAAAATGTCGGAGCTGAGCAAAATTTCAGGTCTGCTGAGCGCAAACTTGAACTTCCATAGTGCGTTTACTGTGAACACAGAGGCTGTACCAGCTTTAAGTTACAGTTTTACTGTGAACACAGAGGCTGTACCAGCTTTAAGTTACAGTTTTACTGTGAACACAGAGGCTGTACCAGCTTTAAGTTACAGTTTTACTGTGAACACTGAGGCTGTACCCGCTTTAAGTTATAGTTTTACTGTGAACACAGAGGCTGTACCTGCTTTAAGTTACAGTTTTACTGTGAACACAGAGGCTGTACCTGCTTTAAGTTACAGTTTTACTGTAGCCATGTAAGCTATCGTGGCTATTTGATGATAATGTATACCTACCTACCAGAGTGGCCTACCAGAGTGGCCTACCATCAAAAACAATGGAGAAAATGCATCCCATAACATTTTAACATGGAAATAGCTGTTCTATCATTCAGCCTACAGTATCAGCTAATGTGTGCTGTTCAATGTAGGCCAACATTCCCATGAGACTTTGAAAAAAACATACATGGTGTGACATTAACCTGTTAATCCACTTGTCCTTCAGACAAAGCGGTGACAAAAAATGTTGTTGTGTTGTAAGAAACCAATTTACCCATACCCTTATTACAGAGAATCAGACAAATTATGCTACCCTCTGCCTATTGGCTACTTAGCTAAGGAAGAACGTGCATTTTATGTCTTATAAAAGTGTTGAATACAAAGTGTTGACAGTGCTGAGTAAGAACTTAAACATGAACTCACTCAAAAAAACAGCAGCTCTTTGCTGCATTCGTTGATAGTCTCTCTCTAGTCATGGTTTTAAACTTTTTGAAATCTCACAGTATCAATTTTTCCGTAGCTTTATTTTATGTCTGCTACGTTACTGCAGACTCGGTGAACTGAGCAATCTGATTGGCCCGCGGTAGGCCTATAGTGCACTTGATTTTCTCTCCGGGCCCACCGGGAAGGCAAAATGGCAACAGTTTGCCTACCCGGCGAGCAGGGCAGCTGAATTGGCTGCACCTACCACCAACAGCAGAAGACAAATAAAACAAATAGGAACACAAGGCTTTATCGTTGTTTTTTTTACAGAAATGTTTGGCGATCGACTACAAATACCTTGGATATCGACCAGTCGATCGACTACAAATACCTTGGATATCGACAAGTCGATCGACTGGTTGGTGACCACTGATCTAGAAAGTTGAGTAATGTTCAATCGAGGGCTTCTCTCTGTGGGCTGATATTTCTTCTGAGCTACAGTCCTGGGGGGAGCTGCACGGTAGTCTCGGGGCTACTACGAGCTGCCCGCACACAGTTTAGAGGGAACATTGTTGAGCACCCTCCTCTATTATTCCTGTGGTCGCCATGACAACGACCCCCTCACTCGGTGTCTCCTCCTGACCTTAGCAGCTGTGTCATTTCTTCACTGTACGAATCACACACACTTACTAATGCACGCTTGCACACGATGACACAAACTCTTTAGAACTGAGAACATTTTCAACATGTTCGGAACCATGTAAAGATATCAACCTATCTGAAAATGTAGCACATCTACCCTTCAGGACTCAGAATACTCAAGTCGCAAATGGCAAAAAATTGAACACAAACACACACACACACACACACACACACACACACACACACACACACACACACACACACACACACACACACACACACACACACACGTCAGGACTGCTGTGCCCCTCTCTGCCTCAGGGACTGTTAATTTCCTGGGCTTTTATAGGTCTTTCTCTCTCTCACTGTGCTGGGGCTCACTACGTGTGAGTGTGTGTGCATGTATTTGCGTGTTTCTTTGTGTGTGATTTCCTGAGTGTGTATGTATGTGTATGTATCCATTTGCATGTATGTGTGTGTGTGTACTAGTGTTTATTTATTATTTTGTGTGTCTGTGCAGGTCTGAGCCAGGGATATGGTGTGTAATGTGCTGTTATTGGTTCTCATTCCTGTGTGATCAAGCCTGTAGCCGGTGGAGCAAAGGATCAGGTGGGCTCGGGGTCAGTTACAGTATGTCATACACCGTAATGTCTCTCTGTTACGATCTGGCCTTGTTTGCCTGTAGGGAGATGTGTGTTTCTCTACTGTCAGTGTGATGAGTATGAATGTTTTCTATTCTGATGTTTGGGTGGAGTGTGTGATGTGTTTTTATAATTCTTATCATCATTATTTGGTTAGGGCTCATTTGTGTAAGAATAACTGTATCAAGGAGGGATTTACAGTGCCTTGCGAAAGTATTCGGCCCCCTTGAACTTTGCGACCTTTTGCCACATTTCAGGCTTCAAACATAAAGATGTAAAACTGTATTTTTTTGTGAAGAATCAACAACAAGTGGGACACAATCATGAAGTGGAACGACATTTATTGGATATTTCAAACTTTTTTAACAAATCAAAAACTGAAAAATTGGGCGTGCAAAATTATTCAGCCCCCTTAAGTTAAAACTTTGTAGCGCCACCTTTTGCTGTGATTACAGCTGTAAGTCGCTTGGGGTATGTCTCTATCAGTTTTGCACATCGAGAGACTGACATTTTTTCCCATTCCTCCTTGCAAAACAGCTCGAGCTCAGTGAGGTTGGATGGAGAGCATTTGTGAACAGCAGTTTTCAGTTCTTTCCACAGATTCTCGATTGGATTCAGGTCTGGACTTTGACTTGGCCATTCTAACACCTGGATATGTTTATTTTTGAACCATTCCATTGTAGATTTTGCTTTATGTTTTGGATCATTGTCTTGTTGGAAGACAAATCTCCGTCCCAGTCTCAGGTCTTTTGCAGAAAGGTATTTGGTATTTGGCTCCATCCATCTTCCCATCAATTTTAACCATCTTCCCTGTCCCTGCTGAAGAAAAGCAGGCCCAAACCATGATGCTGCCACCACCATGTTTGACAGTGGGGATGGTGTGTTCAGGGTGATGAGCTGTGTTGCTTTTACGCCAAACATAACGTTTTGCATTGTTGCCAAAAAGTTCAATTTTGGTTTCATCTGACCAGAGCACCTTCTTCCACATGTTTGGTGTGTCTCCCAGGTGGCTTGTGGCAAACTTTAAACGACACTTTTTATGGATATCTTTAAGAAATGGCTTTCTTCTTGCCACTCTTCCATAAAGGCCAGATTTGTGCAATATACGACTGATTGTTGTCCTATGGACAGAGTCTCCCACCTCAGCTGTAGATCTCTGCAGTTCATCCAGAGTGATCATGGGCCTCTTGGCTGCATCTCTGATCAGTCTTCTCCTTGTATGAGCTGAAAGTTTAGAGGGACGGCCAGGTCTTGGTAGATTTGCAGTGGTCTGATACTCCTTCCATTTCAATATTATCGCTTGCACAGTGCTCCTTGGGATGTTTAAAGCTTGGGAAATATTTTTGTATCCAAATCCGGCTTTAAACTTCTTCACAACAGTATCTCGGACCTGCCTGGTGTGTTCCTTGTTCTTCATGATGCTCTCTGCGCTTTTGACGGACCTCTGAGACTATCACAGTGCAGGTGCATTTATATGGAGACTTGATTACACACAGGTGGATTGTATTTATCATCATTAGTCATTTAGGTCAACATTGGATCATTCAGAGATCCTCACTGAACTTCTGGAGAGAGTTTGCTGCACTGAAAGTAAAGGGGCTGAATAATTTTGCACGCCCAATTTTTCAGTTTTTGATTTGTTAAAAAAGTTTGAAATATCCAATAAATGTCGTTCCACTTCATGATTGTGTCCCACTTGTTGTTGATTCTTCACAAAAAAATACAGTTTTATATCTTTATGTTTGAAGCCTGAAATGTGGCAAAAGGTCGCAAACTTCAAGGGGGCCGAATACTTTCGCAAGGCACTGTATATAGTTGGACCCTCCACCGCTAACTATAATGCTGTGGTCTCTGTAAGATGTCTACTAGCGTTGAAAAAGTTGTGACTGACGTTAACTCTATTCTTATTGGCTGTAGTTTGAGTTACAACTCCATTCCTAGAGGGGTGTAGAAGGGTGAGTTGTGACTCTAGTGTAGTTGTAACTCCATTCCTAGAGGGGTGTGGAAGGGTGAGTTGTGACTCTAGTGTAGTTGTAACTCCATTCCTAGAGGGGTGTGGAAGGGTGAGTTGTGACTCTAGTGTAGTTGTAACTCCATTCCTAGAGGGGTGTAGAAGGGCGAGTTGTGACTAGTGTAGTTGTAACTCAATTCCTAGTGGGATGCAGAATGAGTTGTAACTCTATTCCTAGAGGGCTTTAATGTAATTTTTGACAGCAGCTTTAACTCAAGTGGGCTGTAGTTGTAGTGACTACTATTCTTAGTGGGATGTAGTGTGGGGCAGTGTAGTGTGGGGCAGTGTAGTTTGGGCCAGTGTAGTGTGGGCCAGTGTAGTGTGGGGTAGTGTAGTGTGGGGCAGTGTAGTGTGGGCAGTGTAGTGTGGGGCAGTGTAGTGTGGGCCATTGTAGTGTGGGCAGTGTAGTGTGGGGCAGTGTAGTTTGGGCCAGTGTAGTGTGGGCCAGTGTAGTGTGGGGCAGTGTAGTGTGGGGCAGTGTAGTGTGGGCAGTGTAGTGTGGGCAGTGTAGTGTGGGGCATTGTAGTGTGGGGCAGTGTAGTGTGGGCAGTGTAATGTGGGCAGTGTAGTGTGGGGCAGTGTAGTGTGGGCAGTGTAGTGTGGGGCAGTGTAGTGTGGGCAGTGTAGTGTGGGCATTGTAGTGTGGGGCAGTGTAGTTTGGGCCAGTGTAGTGTGGGGCAGTGTGGTGTGGGGCAGTGTAGTGTGGGGCAGTGTAGTGTGGGGCAGTGTCGTGTGGGGTGCACTGTAGCCTAATTTTTGCCTCTAACTTTAGTGAGTTGAATGATACATTGTGACTAGTTGTAGTAGTGTGGGCCTGGGGTGTAGTGTATGTTTTGACCACAGCTCAGGGTTCCAAAAGGTGGGGATATTATTGGTAACTTTCAAAGTTTACCAGTGATCTACCAGCATTTTAGTAACTTTCAAGAATTTGATGGAATTTTCATCAAATTACATCTATTGGCCTTTTTGGGTACTTCAGATTATCACAGGTGTCTGTAATTATCTACACATTTAAAATATATAAAATAATAAAATTAGATGAAAAAAATACAAAAATGGAATGACAAAGCTGTAAAACATAATCCTAAATTTATCCCATCAGTGAATACCATTGGTGTTTAATACGAGGCTTTCAGCATGAAATATCCTAAAAATATATATACAAAAATATTTACACACTGTTATTTATCTTAATATGTGTTTGTTGTAAATGTTTTGGTCCCAAACTTGTGGCAGTTGTGGGGGGAAAAAGTCAATAGTTGGAAGAGTTGTATAGTTAATTGAAACTAATGCCATTGTTGATTAGATGCTTTTTAAATTAATTAGGCTATTTTCTCTTTAACCATATGGTCTGTCTACTAGGAACTAATGGATAATATGAACACGGATATAAAAAATGAATACTATATACTGTATATGAACACTTTCTAAAAGTTATTAAAGTATAAATTACCAAAGTTACCATAGATTGCCATAGATCATCTGCTAATTACCAAAATTACAGAACATTCTGGTAACTTTGGTAAATTATCGGTAGTTTTGCAACCCGACTCCAGCTCTAATTGGGTGAATGAAAAGTTGTGAGTCTAGCTCTAGACCAGGTATTCCATTAGCCGGTAAATGCCGGCTTTTGGCCCCCCAAAAAATGAAGAGCCGATAAATAAAATTGTTGCCGGCCAAATTGATTGAAATACCAGCCGGGGAAAAAAATGCTTTTTATTCATTGATGGAAATACCAGTCGATGTGTTCCAACTTCAAAGGCAAATATACTTCATAGGCTAATAAATCCTGAAGCTGCTTGGAAATTTGTGTCGGGTATTTGTGTTTCTATTTTTACTCAAGCAAAAGATGTGAGGTCCTCATAAAGGACTTCAGCTAAATGTGGGCAACTGGGCAAAATTGGCAAAGATTGAGATGATTATCCCCGTTTTCAGTGTGCCCGCAGAGAGGGGATTCTTTCTCCAAAACAGAGTGGAGACGTCTTCAAGATCGCTCCTTCTTGAGGACAAAGTAACGAGGCTGATGTGCATCAAGCTAATCCAAGGAATTGGACAGTTTTCACTTCCCAACAGCAGCGGCTCAGGTGCGCTGCAAACAAGCAAATTAAAGGCAAATTATTGTGTTTGTCAGGTCCGGTCCTAGCAGTTCTGCTGCCGCCCTAGGCAAGATCAACTTTGCAAGCTAAACATTTTAGCGGCCCCCCTTGTGACGGCAAAGATTATTTTTGTATTTAAAAAAATATATACATAATTTCCTGCAATTCTGCACATTTTGCCATGGGGCGTAGAGAAAATGTTTACGTTCTAAAGCAATTTTGTTAAATGAAGTCGATTCATTTAGCTTTTTAGCTAACTCTAACCGTTTTCCTAACCGTAACCTAATTCTCCTAACCTGCTATGTTAATTCTCCTAACCTGCTGTGTAAATTCTCCTGACCGGCTACGAAAAGTTAAATCTGACATTAATTTGACAAAAGCTGGATCCCGTCTAGCCATGACCGGCCGGCCATGGTGTTCGTAGACAGTCATGTTTTTCTATTTATTAGGCCTAATTAAATAAAATAAGAGAGGCCTAGATTGTATTTGAAAACTGCTGTGTGTTGTTATTTATTAATTAAAATGTTCATATAAATAGCCTATAGGATAGTTTGTTCGCAAATTATATTATACAAATATTATATTTTGAAGTTGTGTAGGCGACTTGTTTTTCTAGGCTAAATGTTTTGGTCTTTAAAAAAAAATTATATTCACTTATGATTTATAGCAGGGATGAAGATGCAACAGGCAATGTTTTGCTTTTCTGAGCACCATGGGTGGATGTCCTAATGCATTACGTACCCAAAGCATATGGATGTCCTAATGCATTACGTACCCAAAGCATATGGATGTCCTGATGCATTAAGAACCCAAAGCATATGGATGTCCTAATGCATTAAGAACCCAAAGCATATGGATGTCCTGATGCATTAAGAACCCAAAGCATATGGATGTCCTAATGCATTAAGAACCCAAAGCATATGGATGTCCTGATGCATTAAGAACCCAAAGCATATGGATGTCCTAATGTATTACGTACCCAAAGCATATGGATGTCCTGATGCATTAAGAACCCAAAGCATATGGATGTCCTAATGCATTAAGAACCCAAAGCATATGGATGTCCTAATGCATTAAGAACCCAAAGCATATGGATGTCCTGATGCATTAAGAACCCAAAGCATATGGATGTCCTGATGCATTAAGAACCCAAAGCATATGGATGTCCTAATGCATTAAGAACCCAAAGCATATGGATGTCCTGATGCATTAAGAACCCAAAGCATATGGATGTCCTGATGCATTAAGAACCCAAAGCATATGGATGTCCTAATGCATTAAGAACCCAAAGCATATGGATGTCCTGATGCATTAAGAACCCAAAGCATATGGATGTCCTGATGCATTAAGAACCCAAAGCATATGGATGTCCTGATGCATTAAGAACCCAAAGCATATGGATGTCCTGATGCATTAAGAACCCAAAGCATATGGATGTCCTGATGCATTAAGAACCCAAAGCATATGGATGTCCTAATGCATTAAGAACCCAAAGCATATGGATGTCGGGTAAATATAAATCTTGCCGGTCACATTGTCCGGCACCAAATTATCCTAACAGTAACCCTGCTCTTGACTATAGTAGTGTGGGCCTGGGGTGTAGTATAAGGTATGACTAGGGGTTGCACCATTCTGGGAACTTTCAATACATTTCATGGTTTTCCCGAAATCCTTGTAGGAGGATTTCCCGGATTCAGGGAAAAAGCAAGTTCCCAGAATGTTGCAACCCTAGTTGTGACTCCAGGTATAGACTACAGCAGAATGGGCCTGGGGTGTAGACAGTATAAGTTGTGACTCCAGGTATAGACTACAGCAGAATGGTCCTGGGGTGTAGACAGTGTAATTTGTGACCTCGGGTATAGACTACAGCAGTATGGGCCTGGGGTGTAGACCGTGTAAGTTGTGACTCCAGTTATAGACTACAGTAGTATGGGCCTGGGGTGTAGACAGTGTAATTTGTGACTGGAACCCTCATACCCTCAAAACTCTCTACAGTGTGTCAGAGAGTTTTGGGAGTGAACTTTAAAGGTATGAGGGTTCCAAAAGGTGGGGATATTATTGGTAACTTTCAAAGTTTACCAGTGATCTACCAGCATTTTAGTAACTTTCAAGAATTTGATGGAATTTTCATCAAATTACATCTATTGGCCTTTTTGGGTACTTCAGATTATCACAGGTGTCTGTAATTATCTACACATTTAAAATATATAAAATAATAAAATTAGATGAAAAAAATACAAAAATGGAATGACAAAGCTGTAAAACATAATCCTAAATTTATCCCATCAGTGAATACCATTGGTGTTTAATACGAGGCTTTCAGCATGAAATATCCTAAAAATATATATACAAAAATATTTACACACTGTTATTTATCTTAATATGTGTTTGTTGTAAATGTTTTGGTCCCAAACTTGTGGCAGTTGTGGGGGGAAAAAGTCAATAGTTGGAAGAGTTGTATAGTTAATTGAAACTAATGCCATTGTTGATTAGATGCTTTTTAAATTAATTAGGCTATTTTCTCTTTAACCATATGGTCTGTCTACTAGGAACTAATGGATAATATGAACACGGATATAAAAAATGAATACTATATACTGTATATGAACACTTTCTAAAAGTTATTAAAGTATAAATTACCAAAGTTACCATAGATTGCCATAGATCATCTGCTAATTACCAAAATTACAGAACATTCTGGTAACTTTGGTAAATTATCGGTAGTTTTGCAACCCGACTCCAGCTCTAATTGGGTGAATGAAAAGTTGTGAGTCTAGCTCTAGACCAGGTATTCCATTAGCCGGTAAATGCCGGCTTTTGGCCCCCCAAAAAATGAAGAGCCGATAAATAAAATTGTTGCCGGCCAAATTGATTGAAATACCAGCCGGGGAAAAAAATGCTTTTTATTCATTGATGGAAATACCAGTCGATGTGTTCCAACTTCAAAGGCAAATATACTTCATAGGCTAATAAATCCTGAAGCTGCTTGGAAATTTGTGTCGGGTATTTGTGTTTCTATTTTTACTCAAGCAAAAGATGTGAGGTCCTCATAAAGGACTTCAGCTAAATGTGGGCAACTGGGCAAAATTGGCAAAGATTGAGATGATTATCCCCGTTTTCAGTGTGCCCGCAGAGAGTTGGGATTCTTTCTCCAAAACAGAGTGGAGACGTCTTCAAGATCGCTCCTTCTTGAGGACAAAGTAACGAGGCTGATGTGCATCAAGCTAATCCAAGGAATTGGACAGTTTTCACTTCCCAACAGCAGCGGCTCAGGTGCGCTGCAAACAAGCAAATTAAAGGCAAATTATTGTGTTTGTCAGGTCCGGTCCTAGCAGTTCTGCTGCCGCCCTAGGCAAGATCAACTTTGCAAGCTAAACATTTTAGCGGCCCCCCTTGTGACGGCAAAGATTATTTTTGTATTTAAAAAAATATATACATAATTTCCTGCAATTCTGCACATTTTGCCATGGGGCGTAGAGAAAATGTTTACGTTCTAAAGCAATTTTGTTAAATGAAGTCGATTCATTTAGCTTTTTAGCTAACTCTAACCGTTTTCCTAACCGTAACCTAATTCTCCTAACCTGCTATGTTAATTCTCCTAACCTGCTGTGTAAATTCTCCTGACCGGCTACGAAAAGTTAAATCTGACATTAATTTGACAAAAGCTGGATCCCGTCTAGCCATGACCGGCCGGCCATGGTGTTCGTAGACAGTCATGTTTTTCTATTTATTAGGCCTAATTAAATAAAATAAGAGAGGCCTAGATTGTATTTGAAAACTGCTGTGTGTTGTTATTTATTAATTAAAATGTTCATATAAATAGCCTATAGGATAGTTTGTTCGCAAATTATATTATACAAATATTATATTTTGAAGTTGTGTATGCGACTTGTTTTTCTAGGCTAAATGTTTTGGTCTTTAAAAAAAAATTATATTCACTTATGATTTATAGCAGGGATGAAGATGCAACAGGCAATGTTTTGCTTTTCTGAGCACCATGGGTGGATGTCCTAATGCATTACGTACCCAAAGCATATGGATGTCCTAATGCATTACGTACCCAAAGCATATGGATGTCCTGATGCATTAAGAACCCAAAGCATATGGATGTCCTAATGCATTAAGAACCCAAAGCATATGGATGTCCTGATGCATTAAGAACCCAAAGCATATGGATGTCCTAATGCATTAAGAACCCAAAGCATATGGATGTCCTGATGCATTAAGAACCCAAAGCATATGGATGTCCTAATGTATTACGTACCCAAAGCATATGGATGTCCTGATGCATTAAGAACCCAAAGCATATGGATGTCCTAATGCATTAAGAACCCAAAGCATATGGATGTCCTAATGCATTAAGAACCCAAAGCATATGGATGTCCTGATGCATTAAGAACCCAAAGCATATGGATGTCCTGATGCATTAAGAACCCAAAGCATATGGATGTCCTAATGCATTAAGAACCCAAAGCATATGGATGTCCTGATGCATTAAGAACCCAAAGCATATGGATGTCCTGATGCATTAAGAACCCAAAGCATATGGATGTCCTAATGCATTAAGAACCCAAAGCATATGGATGTCCTGATGCATTAAGAACCCAAAGCATATGGATGTCCTGATGCATTAAGAACCCAAAGCATATGGATGTCCTGATGCATTAAGAACCCAAAGCATATGGATGTCCTGATGCATTAAGAACCCAAAGCATATGGATGTCCTGATGCATTAAGAACCCAAAGCATATGGATGTCCTAATGCATTAAGAACCCAAAGCATATGGATGTCGGGTAAATATAAATCTTGCCGGTCACATTGTCCGGCACCAAATTATCCTAACAGTAACCCTGCTCTTGACTATAGTAGTGTGGGCCTGGGGTGTAGTATAAGGTATGACTAGGGGTTGCACCATTCTGGGAACTTTCAATACATTTCATGGTTTTCCCGAAATCCTTGTAGGAGGATTTCCCGGATTCAGGGAAAAAGCAAGTTCCCAGAATGTTGCAACCCTAGTTGTGACTCCAGGTATAGACTACAGCAGAATGGGCCTGGGGTGTAGACAGTATAAGTTGTGACTCCAGGTATAGACTACAGCAGAATGGTCCTGGGGTGTAGACAGTGTAATTTGTGACCTCGGGTATAGACTACAGCAGTATGGGCCTGGGGTGTAGACCGTGTAAGTTGTGACTCCAGTTATAGACTACAGTAGTATGGGCCTGGGGTGTAGACAGTGTAATTTGTGACCTCGGGTATAGACTACAGCAGTATGGGCCTGGGGTGTAGACCGTGTAAGTTGTGACTCCAGTTATAGACTACAGTAGTATGGGCCTGGGGTGTAGACCGTGTAAGTTGTGACTTCAGCTATAGACTACAGCAGTATGGGCCTGGGGTGTAGACAGTGTAAGTTGTGACTCCAGCTACAGACTACAGCAGTATGGGCCTGGGGTATAGACAGTGTAAGTTATGACTCCAGGTATAGACTACAGCAGTATGGGCCTGGGGTATAGACAGTGTAAGTTGTGACTCCAGCTATAGACTACAGCAGTATGGGCCTGGGGTGTAGACCGTGTAAGTTGTGACTCCAGCTATACACTACAGCAGTATGGGCCTGGGGTGTAGACAGTGTAAGTTGTGACTCCAGTTATAGACTACAGCAGAATGGGCCTGGGGTATAGACAGTGTAAGTTGTGACTCCAGTTATAGACTACAGCAGTATGGGCCTGGGGTGTAGACCGTGTAAGTTGTGACTCCAGCTATACACTACAGCAGTATGGGCCTGGGGTGTAGACAGTGTAAGTTGTGACACCAGCTATAGACTACAGCAGTATGGGCCTGGGGTGTAGACCATGTAAGTTGTGACTCCAGGTATAGACTACAGCAGTATGGGCCTGGGGTGTAGACCGTGTAAGTTGTGACTCCAGCTATAGACTACAGCAGTATGGGCCTGGGGTGTAGACCGTGTAAGTTGTGACTCCAGCTATAGACTACAGCAGTATGGGCCTGGGGTGTAGACAGTGTAAATTGTGACTCCAGTTATAGACTACAGCAGTATGGGCCTGGGGTGTAGACAGTGTAAGTTGTGACTCCAGGTATAGACTACAGCAGAATGGTCCTGGGCTGTAGACAGTGTA